>NC_141879.1:205291287-205594318 GCF_056163025.1 Triticum urartu
CCTCGGAAGGCCATTCACACGCCCGAACCTCCGCGGTGCGAGGCATATACTTAGGCTTCGGTGCCTTTTCCTTCGAGCTTTGGCTCGATGAGCCACTCAAAAGTCTCCTCATCATTTTCTGAAAAATTCTGAAATTTTTAGTAACTTCAAAATAAAAGTAAATCAAACTCAATAATATTGATAACAACTGCTCCTACAAGTGTCTAGGGCCTATATCATGCATCAAAACTACTTTTGACCATATAAATTTGACATGCAAGCTCAAGAACAGGGTCACCTAAGCAGCAAAAATTTGCAATGAATAAAGCACTAGAACAAAAACTAATTAGACCAATGGATGAGTCACATACCAAGGAACAATCTCCCCAAGCAGTTTTGTGAGAGGTGCTTTGAGCAAGGAGATCGAAAATGGCAGCAAAACGAGCTTGGACTCGGGTTTGAGCTGGTTATTCATGTTTAGGGGAGGAAGAAGGAGTGTATGGGTGAAAGGATAAGTGGAAGAGGGCCACCATGGGCCCACGAGGCAGGGGGCGCGCCCTAGAGGGGTGGGCGCGCCCTCCACCCTCGTGGGCAGGTGGTTGGCCCCCTGGTGTGTTCTCAGTTCCATAAATCCTCAATTATTCTAGAAAAAATCATATTTAATTTTCAGGGCATTTGGAGAACTTTTATTTTCGAGGTATTTTTATATTGCACGGATAATCAGATAAAAGACAGACAAATATTTATTTTTATTTTATTTAATATAAATAACAGAAATTAAAAGTGGGGTATAGAAGGTTGTGCCTTCTAATTTCATCCATCTCATGATCATCAAAAGGAATCCACTAACAAGGTTGATCAAGTCTTGTTAACGAACTCATTCCGAATAACATGGAATAGGAGAAATTTCGAATAACACTATGTTACCTCAACGGGGATATGCACATCCCCAATAATAAGAATATCATATTTCTTCTTGACAGTAGGAAGAGGAAATTCAAAACGTCCAAATATAATCGATGGCATTTTTCCAATAGAGTTGATACTATGAACTTGAGGTTGTTTCCTCGGGAAGTGTACCGTATGCTCATTACCATTAACATGAAAAGTGACATTGCCTTTAGTGCAATCAATAACAGCCCCTGCAGTATTCAAAAAGGTTCTTCCAAAAATAATATACATACTATAGTCCTCGGGAATATCAAGAATAACAAAGTCCGTTAAAATAGTAACATTTGCAACTACAACAGGCACATCCTCACAAATACCGACAGGTATAGCAGTTGATTTATCAGCCATTTGCAAAGATATTTCAGTAGGTGTCAACTTATTCAAATCAAGTCTACGATATAAAGAGAGAGGCATAACACTAACACCGGCTCCAAGATCACATAAAACAGATTTAACATAGTTTCTGTTAATGGAGCATGGTATAGTGGGTACTCCTGGATCTTCAAGTTTCTTTGGTATTCCACCCTTAAAAGTATAATTAGCAAGCATGGTGGAAATTTCAGCTTTCGGTATCTTTCTTTTATTTGTAATAATATCTTTCATGTACTTAGCATAAGGATTGGTTTTGAGCATATCAGTTAATCACATACGTAAAAAGATAGGTCTAATCATTTCAGCAAAGCGCTCAAAATCCTCATCATCCTTTTTCTTGGATGGTTTTGGAGGAAAGGGCATGGGTTTCTGAACCCAAGGTTCTCTTTCTTTACCATGTTTCCTAGCAACAAAATCTTTCTTATCATAACATTGATTCTTTGATCGTGGGTTATCAAGATCAACAACAGGTTCAATTTCTATAACATTATCATTACTAGGTGGAGCATCATCATGAACATTATTATTAGCATTATCACTAGTTTCAGGTTCATTACCAGGTTGTGTTTCAGCATCAGAAATAGAAATATCATTCGGATTCTCAGGTGTTTCAACAATAGGATCACTAGGAGCATGCAAAGTCCTATCATTTTTCTTTTTCTTCCTTTTAGAAGGACTAGGTGCATCTATATTATTTCTCTGAGAATCTTGCTCAATTCTCTTAGGATGGCCTTCTGGATACAAAGGTTCCTGAGTCATTCTACCAGTTCTAGTAGCCACTCTAACATCATTATCATTATCTTTACTATTCAATTCATTGAGCAAATCATTTTGAGCTTTAAGTACTTGTTCTACTTGAGTGGTAACCATAGAAGCATGTTTACTAATAAGTTTAAGTTCACCTTTGACATTAGCCATATAATCACCCAAGTGTCCAAGCATATTTGAATTGTATTTCAATTGTCTACCAAAATAAGCATTAAAATCTTCTTGCTTAACCATAAATTTATCAAACTCATCTAAGCATGGGCTAGCAATTTTAGTAAATGGGATTACAACTTTATCATATCTATAGAGAGATTTTACCTTTACTACCTGTGTCAGGTTATCAAGACCATGAGTTTCTTCAATAGGTAAAGGATTTGGATTATATGTTTCTTCAACAGGCGGTAAAATTAAGACCGTGTATTTCTTCAATAGGAGGTAAATTCTTGACATCTTCAGCTTTAATACCCTTTTCTTTCATAGATTTCTTTGACTCTTGCATATCTTCAGGACTGAGAAATAGAATACCCCTCTTCTTTGGAGTTGGTTTAGAAATAGGCTCAGGAATTGGCTCCGGAGGTGTCCAATTATTTTCATTTGTCAACATATTATTCAACAGAATTTCAGCTTCATCCGGTGTTCTTTCCCTGAAAACAGAACCAGCACAACTATCCAGGTAATCTCTGGAGGCATCGGTTAGTCCATTATAAAAGATATCAAGTATTTCATTTTTCTTAAGAGGATGATCAGGCAAAGCATTAAGTAATTGGAGAAGCCCCCCCCAAGCTTGTGGGAGACTCTCTTCTTCAATTTGCACAAAATTATATATATCCCTTAAAGCAGCTTGTTTCTTATGAGCAGGGAAATATTTAGCAGAGAAGTAATAAATCATATCCTGGGGACTACGCACACTACCAGGATCAAGAGAATTAAATCATATCTTAGCATCACCCTTTAATGAGAACGGAAATATTTTAAGGATATAAAAGTAGTGAGTTCTCTCATCTTTAGTGAATAGGGTAGCTATATCATTCAATTTAATAAGATGTGCCACAACAGTTTCAGATTCATAACCATGAAAAGGATCAGATTCAACCAAAGTAATTATATCAGGATCAACAGAGAATTCATAATCCTTATCAGTAACAAAGATAGGTGAAGTAGCAAAAGCAGGGTCAGGTTTCATTCTAGCATTTAGAGATTGCTTACTCCATTTAGCTAATAATTTTTTAATTTCAGTTCTATTTCTGCAAGCTAAAATAGCTAAAGAAGCATCTTGATCAAAAACATAACCCTTAGGATTGGCAAGTGGTTCTTCATCATCACTTTCATCAGTATCATCAGATTCAATATTTTCTATCTCTCTAGCCCTAGCAAGTTGTTCATCAAGAAAAGCACTAAGTGGCATAGTAGTATCAGGCATAGAGGTAGTTTCATCATAAGTGTCATGCATAGAAGAAGTGGCATCATCAATAACATGCGGCATATCAGAACGAATAGCAGAAGCAGGTGTAGGTGTCGCAAGCTTACTCAAAACAGAAGGTGAATCAAGTGCAGAGCTAGATGGCAGTTCCTTACCTCCCCTCGTAGTTGAGGGATAGATCTTGGTTTTTGGATCTCTCAAGTTCTTCATAATGATAAGCAGATATATATCCCAAGTGACTCAAAGAATAGAGCTATGCTCCCCGGCAACGGCGCCAGAAAATAGTCTTGATAACCCACAAGTATAGGGGATCGCAACAGTTTTCAAGGGTAGAGTATTCAACCCAAATTTATTGATTCGACACAAGGGAAGCTAAAGAATACTCTCAAGTATTAGCAACTGAGTTGTCAATTCAACCATACCTAGAAACTTAATATCTGCAGCAAAGTGTTTAGTAGCAAAGTAATATGATAGTAGCGATAACGGTAGCAAAAGGTAACAGTAGTAAAAGTAATGTTTTTGGTATTTTATAGTGATGATAGCAATAGCAACGGAAAAGTAAAAAAGGGAAGAACAATATATGGAAAGCTCGTAGGCAATGGATCGGTGATGGAGAATTATGCCAGATGTGGTTCATCATGTAACAGTCATAACCTAGGGTGACACAGAACTAGCTCCAGTTCATTGATATAATGTAGGCATGTATTCCGAACATAGTCATACGTGCTTATGGAAAAGAACTTGCATGACATCTTTTGTCCTACCCTCCCGTGGCAGCGGGGTCCTTACGCAAACTAAGGGATATTAAGGTCTCCTTTTAATAGAGAACCGGAACAAAGCATTAACACATAGTGAATACATGAACTCCTCAAACTACGGTCATCACCGGTAAGTATCCCGATTATTGTCACTTCGGGGTTAACGGATCATAACACATAATAGGTGACTATAGACTTGCAAGATAGGATCAAGAACACTCATATATTGATGAAAACATAATATGTTCAGATCTAAAATCATGGCACTCGGGCCCTAGTGACAAGCATTAAGCATAGCAAAGTCATAGCAACATCAATCTCAGAACATAGTGGACACCAGGGATCAAACCCTAACAAAACTAACTCGATTGCATGATTGATCCCATCCAACCCATCACCGTCCAGCAAGCCTACGATGGAATTACTCATGCACGGCGGTGAGCATCATGAAATTGGTGATGGAGGATGGTTGATGATGACGATGGCGACGGATTCCCCTCTTCGGGGCCCCGAACGGACTCCAGATCAGCCCTCCCGAGAGATTTTAGGGCTTGGCGGCGGCTCCGTATCGTAAAACGCGATGATTTCTTCTCCTTGATTTTTTCTCCCCGAAACTCAATATATAGAGGTGGAGTTGGAGTCGGAGAGGCAACAGGGGGCCCACGAGGTAGGGGGGCGCGCCCTAGGGGGGCAGGCATGCCCCCCACCCTCGTGGCAAGGTGGTGGCCCCCCTGGCCTTCATCTTTGGCAGTTATTTTTTTATTTTCCGAAAAGTGTCTCCGTGAAGTTTCGGGTCATTCCGAGAACGTTTGCTCCTGCACATAAATAACACCATGGTAATTCTGCTGAAAACAGCGTCAGTCCGGGTTAGTTCCATTCAAATCATGCAAGTTAGAGTCCAAAACAAGGGCAAAAGTGTTTGGAAAAGTAGATACGTTGGAGATGTATCACTTCTCTTCTCGCTCTCATTTGCGTAAGTTAGCCACCATATATGCTAGTGCTTGTTGCAGCTCCACCTCACTACCTTTTCTTATCCATAAGCTTAAATAGTCTTGATCGCGAGGGTGTGAGATTGTTGTGTCCCCGTGACTCACAGATTACTTCCAAAACCAGTTGCAGGTGCCGATGATACCAGTGCAGGTGACGCAACCCAACTCAAGTGGGAGCCCGATGAAGATCGTGTTCGTAGTCTTGTTTCGTTTCCAGTTGATCAGTAGTGGAGCCCAGTCGGGGCGATCGGGGATCTAGCATTAGGAGTTGTCTTTCTTTATTTGGTTCCGTAGTCGGACCTTGATTCTGGATGATGTAATGCTATATTTATGTATTGTGTGAAGTGGCGATTGTAAGCCAACTCTTTATCCCTTTCATATTCAGTACATGGGATGTGTAAAGATTACCCCTCTTGCGACATGCTCTATGTGGTTATGCCTCTAAGTCATGCTCCGACACGTGGGAGATATAGCCGCATCATGTGTGTTGCACTTACTTTTAAAGAAGATGCAAGGTCAGAGCACATCATCAAATTTATAGGTGTACGGTAGGGATCGTCTGGTGTCTTTGAATTGATTCATATGTTTGTTATGTCAAACTTTGTTGAATAATTTAATAAAGATGAACCTATATGCAGAGGCGACGGGTTTCAACCTCTTTTAAAAAAACTAATGATGAATAGCTGTTTTGAGAAGCGTTATTTTTATCCTATTCGGATCATGATTAGAGATTTCAAGGGAAGAAAAACATAGTGGTTCTTCCTTCGGAATAAATGTACTTTAAGCCAATCCTCTTTGTCTTCGAGCCAATCAAGTGTCGCTAGGACTTGTGTATCTTGTCATGAATCTAGATTAGTCAAATTAAGTTGTGGTCAAACAGAAGGTATCCATTTTAACATGGCATTGATCTCTTTTCTTGAAAGTGAAAGGAACTGAGCAAGGTTGGCGGCTTGAGTACACCGTTCAGTATAATATTAGCTGTCAGCACAATAATTAAGTATTTTCACCCTCATCATTTTTGTTAGGCATACGCGGCTTACTGTGCCGCCGATAAGCTCACATGTTCTACTACATGTCATGGTGCCATGTTTGTTTACATGCTAGAGCTCCTTTGATCAATTTCATAGTAGAATGTTTTGGATGATGGATACTTAGGAATATTTCATACGTAGCTCGTTTGATTCGCGGGATTGGCTATCCTAAGTATTGCTTTGCACCCTATTTTAGAGAAAAGGGATTGTTTGGACGGGAGCCATCGCTGCCCTGCCAATAAATTGGCGTTGACTGAGGCGTCGCTGCTTGTTTGGTTGCATGCCAAAATTTTGGCACACCAGCAGGCTTCAGCCATTTCTCTCTGCCTTTTACGCCAAATCACGGGCGGAACAAGGACCAAATCGGCCGCCAATCATTTGGCGTACCCATGACACCAATTATTTGGAAGGGCGAGGCTAGGGTAGAAACCAAACAACCCCAAAGTTTCATCCATCCAAAACTCAGTTTTTGTTTTCTTGTGGGGTAAACACTATTTGATCAAACATAAAGTGGTTTTCTAACCCTATAGCATTTGAGTGAGAGGACGTGCCGCTCAAATCTTATCATGTATTATCTCTTAATAGTCATGGAGAACAAAGATGCATATGTTGCGTGATATGAATGAGAATTTAGGTTTGAGATTGAAAAAGCTAAGCCAACTTTTTGAGATGACAATGAAAGCTTTTATTGCCCCCCAACCACTACACTGCATCATAGATGAATCTAGACATACTTATCGCAATATTCGTCACAAAATTATCTATCAAGATATGGCCTCGAATAAAAAGGAAAGCCGGACACCGACAAAAAGCGATAGAGATAGGAAGAGGGAGGAGAAAAGAAATGGTTGTAATTAGACAACCCTTGCGTTATAGTGAATGCATCAACAACGTGATTTGTTTGTACAATGATACCGGGAGAGATTTATATGTGTACGGGCCTACGGTCGAGGAAGTCAAATGTTTTATTCTCATCCACGGAAGGCTATAGGATTGGTTGGTTTAGATGTGTTCTACTAATGGGAGTAGTTCATGCGTTTAGCTTAATGATGTAGATCATGCTTTAGCTAAGAAAGGTAGCCGAAATGAGCCGTGCAAAAGATGGTTCGAGGTCCCCCAGTTGTGTATTATGAATACTTAACCGATTTTTTTGGGCGGCTTAAAAGATAAGTTGTCACTCTCAGTTAGAAAAATAAATAAATAGTCATCTAAATTTGTTGAGACTTTTAAATCAATTATTTCATAAATAGTTTTTTTAAGGAATATTTCATAACTAGTTTGGAAGCCCCAATAAATAAAAACGACGTCTCATATAAAGAAACTATGGAGACGGCTTATTTTTTAAGCCCCTAAAAGAACTGAGCAAATCTCGAATTTAGCCCAGCACCATGGATAGGGGACAACAATTTCAACTCGGAAAAAAGAGATAATAATCATCATGTATTTTTTTTGAATTCTCAAGGGAGGACTCCCCCACCTGAATTGTATTCATTTGCCTATAAGGCTTTGCAGCCTGTCGCAAGATAGGTTCAAGTGAACCAGAGGTACATGGGATACAAGGGAGGAGAGATAAAATAAAACAACACAACATACCGACGACACACAAGACGCCACACACAACAGGAGAGAACAAGGAGGGAAACACAACACAACACAACAAAGAGCACCGCCGGTGTAATCGAATGGCATCGGCCAGCCGAGACTAAACCAAGACACTGCACCGTCGATGTAATCGAAAGGCTCCACACAACCGAGACTGCACAACGCCGTGACACCACCTGCGTCACGGGGCACATTCGAAGGGTCACACGAGGCCGAGACGACGCCACACCACCTGTGTGCCACCGGCGTCGTCAGGGGGCATCACCAAGCAGACCAAACCACGGCACTGCACCGTCGACACAATCGAAAGGCACCGCGCATCCGAGACTGCACAACGCCACAACACCACCTGTGTCGGGGGTACATTCGAAAGGACACGTGAGGCCGAGACGACGCCACGGCACCTGTGTGCCACCGGCGAAATCGCAGGACGCCGCCTAGCAGAGACACACCAAGAAGCACTCGAGCACGAACATCACCGAAGACACAAACCCACCGTCGACCCCCAAGCCGGCCGCAACACCATCAACATCAACCACACCCCACCGACAACTGCCACCCACGCAAGCCGTCGGATATCACCAATAGCCATGGTCTTCAAGACGACGCCTCCAAGGAGGTAGCGACGAAGCTGACGCCGTCGTCATCCGATCTAGCAAAACAAGATCTTGGGCTTTCACCCGGAGACACTCTCGAGGGACTTGGGTGAACTGGACTCCTCAGTAACGCCTCCAAGAAGGTGAACGACACCAAAAATGGCGCCGCCGTCACCGGCATCAACAACAGTTTTTGCAAGGATTTCTCCAGGAGCCAATCATGACCAAATCGCCTGAGATCCAAGACCTGACACACCTAAGGCCGCCGACGCATGCCACGAGAGGGGAGCAGAGCACCCCCAACTTACCATGAAAAGGAGCAGAGCCCATCGCCGTGGATCCTGGGACTCCCTCCACCTTCCCTTCCCCCGTACAAGCAAGACTGGCCAGAACAAGAAGCTTGCCATAAGGATCAACACGACACAGTCACGAACGAGGGAAGGGATGTAGGAGAAACGCCGCCGCCCGCCAGATCTGGAGCAACACGGGGCAGCAGGGCCAGCACCGGCCGCGCACGGCGCGTCACCCGGTCAGCCGCGCGCGCCCCAGCGTCCACACCAGCGCAGCCAGCCACGGGACGCCGCAGCCGAGCCAGCGAGCAGCCCCGCGCCCGAGGCACCGCGCCCCAAGCCGCCGCCCAAATCCACCCACTCGCAGCTCCGCGCCCGCGTGCGTAGCCCCACGACGTCGCCGCTGAAGCCGGAAGCCGCCGGGACCAGGCCCCGCTCGCAGATCGACGCGCCGGCCAACAAGTGACCACCGCCGTGCCCGAGAGCCGCCCATTGACGCGAGGAGGATCCCTGCCGCTGCCGTCAGCCGCGCGGCTTTGCCCCACGACGTCCTCCGGCAGCGGCAGAGTGAGGATGGACGGGCGGCGGCGGCGCTAGCTAGGGTTGGGGGGGGGGGGGCGCCCGAGTCGCCCGCACAGGGAGCGACGCGGGCGTGGGGGGATCTCAGGGTCGATTTTACATTGTTCATCATGCATTTTTAGAAGAATATAATAATCGTACTTGGTAAAGGGTACACTTTATGGGCTGTTTTTTGCATACCGGTGATGATGAGCGTGGTAAAACGGGCGTGAGGGAAGCAATTTCGAGGGCAGAAAGAAGAAGGGCGGCGGTGCGCGCACGACCTTCACCTGCGGCTGCGGGGGCTGCGGCCGTTTGAAAGTCAGCAGCAGACTCAGCAGAGGGAGGGAGGCGACGCGGGCAGTGAAGTCACTCCTTTTCTCCAAAAATTCTCCCTCATTTTCCATCTCCTCTTCTCCCTCCCCAAATCAAAGTCTTCAATGCCCCAAACCCACCGCCCATTCCCCCTCCCTCCCTCCCCCAAGAAACCCTCCTCCCGCCGCCGGAAACCCGCCCCGCTCTCCGCCAGGCCCCGAGCCCTACTCGACTCGCCGTGCATCCTCCTCCAGTCCGCGCGGCGCTCATCGCTGTTCCTTTTCTCGAATCTTCTATTTCCTGGCCTTTCGGGGGATCCCCTTCCTTTTTGTTGCTTCATTCTGGAAAGCGCCCGGTCGTTTCCCCCGGATTCGCCGCGCTTCAATCTGGATTGTTTGTTTCGTTTTGCTCGCTTGCTTGCTTCCAACTTTATGTGGTCTCAGCTCTCTCCCGCGTTTCCTCGACCCAGCAAGCGAACAACTTCTTCTGGTACTTCTCGCTGATTTGATTCGATCCCAACCGCCACCATGGTTTCCTTCTGAATTACTTCCCCAAGAACCTGGCTTCAGTCTGAAGAAAGAAAAGGTTAAAGAAGAGGTCGAAGCTTCTTGATTTGATTTGAACCACGCAGACCGCCCAAATCAATCTTGACAACAACAACAGAAAAAGGAAAGAAAAGGAAATGAGGCTTGTGGTGCATGTCATCGAGGCCCGCAACCTCCCGGCGGCGGAGGCGCAGGGGCTGGGCGACCCGTACGCCAAGCTGCAGCTGGGGAGGCAGCGGGCCAAGACCAAGGTGATCAGGAAGTCGGCCAACCCCGTGTGGGACGAGGAGTTCGCCTTCCGGGTCGGGGACCTCAAGGAGGAGCTCCTCATACGCATCACCGACGAGGACAAGTACTTCTCCGACGATTTCCTCGGCCAGGTCAAGGTGCCCCTCTCCGCCGTGCTCGACGCCGACAACCGCTCCCTCGGGACGCGCTGGTACCCGCTGCAGCCCAAGAGCAAGAAGTCCAAGATCAGAGATTGCGGTAACCATCTTCTTTCCACACATCATTTTTTTCCCTGTTCTTTTCTTAGTTAAATATAATTGTTTCATGGTGATAATAATGTGGTGTTGATTTTTCTGAATTCGTGTAGTTGGACAGTGACCGACCCAGTGTTGTGATAGATGGGGTTGTGCTAGTTTAACCCTCCTTGGTGCATCCTCTTTTCGGCAATAGCTTCTGTCCGTGACCTTCCATACATCATGTTGTTCATATTCTTTTCTTAGTTAATTGTGTACTCATCTGAAGGCTTGCAAGCAACAGGTCTAGGGAGAATTCATACGATAACCCACCAGCCGCAGTTGCTATGAATCAATCTATAGTTGGTTCCCGAGGAACAGGGTGCCACGCCGTTGGGCTATGAAACAATTAGCAGCTCCTTATCATTTCTGGGAACATATTGCTTCCCAGATTATCCAAAACTTCTGACATAATCAATACAGTAGTGGATGTATGCCTGTCATAGCTTTACTGCCTTTTTTATACTTATCCTTAGCTTCCAACCCACTATCAGCTGTTTATCCCTTGAATGATGTATTTAATGACTTAATCTGTTAGGAATTATAGAAAACTAGACTATGGGGACTCTTTTTCTATTAGCATCAAATATTCACTATTTTGGCTTGTAATGAGGTGAATAAGAATGGTGCCTATCTCACCGACATGATTATCCTCTTTGGTTATTTGTGCATAGACTGCAGCCTATTTTTCAGTGTGGGCAACTATTTACACGCTGCTAAAATATTCTGTAGGAGAAATTCATCTTACCATATCTCTATCTCAAAGTTACCCTGAAGAGACAGCGACACTTGCACATTGGGCTTCAGACGACTTTGCATCAAGTTCAGACAAATCAAGTGAATTAAGGAAGGGATCTTCTTTGCCAAATATTCCTATAGAACTATCCACGTCGCCACCAGTTACTGATGAAGCAGAAATTACTAAGCAGGATAAATCAAATGCTGGTCCATCATTTGTCAACCGGCTAAATCAATTTTTTTCAGTAAAACCAAAAGACACAGAAGCTTCTGTTCCACCTGTGTTCAAGCATGACCGTGGTTTGGACACTCTTGAAGAAATGCCATTAACAAGCTCACAACTTTCTGATGAGCAGGATTTTGAAACTAGTGCAAATATGTCATTTGATGAACTACTAAAAGCCTTTGCATCTAAGCATGAAGGGAATGATATGCCTGGAAATTTGTCAGGTGGAATTCTTATTGATCAGGTTTATGCCGTTGCACCCAATGACTTGAATACACTTCTTTTCTCACCAAGTTCAGACTTTCTGCAATCACTAGCGAAGATGCAAGGGACTACCGGTCTGGATATTCAACAATGGAGACTTGAAAATGATGGTGAGATCTTGAAGAGGGTTATAACCTACACAAAAGCTGCTACTAAACTAGTTAAGGCCGTGAAAGCAACAGAAGACGTGACATATCTCAAGGCAGATGGAGATATGTATGCAGTTTTAGCAGATGTCAGTACTCCTGAAGTCCCTTTTGGCAATAATTTTAGGGTGGAGATTTTAACCTGTATAATGCCAGGGCCTGAACTAAGAGATGATGAAAGATCTTCACGGCTTGTAATCTCGTGGCGCTTAAATTTCATGCAAAGTACCATGATGAAGGGCATGATAGAAAATGGTGCAAAACAAGGACTGAAGGACAACTTCAGTCAGTTCTCTGAACTTCTGGCTCAAAATGTCAGACCAGTTGATGCAAAAGATACAACAACAAATAATGAAAGCTTGTCTTCAGTGCAACCGGAAACAGAATCCGATTGGAAACTAGCATTCCGAATCTTTGGAAATTTTACTGTTGTATCCTCCGTTGTTGCATTTATCTATGTTTTTGCACACATCATCCTTGCAAGTCCTAGTATAATTCAAGGTCTCGAGTTCCCTGGCCTGGACTTGCCAGATTCTGTTGGTGAAGTTGTGGTTTGTGGAGTCCTTGTTCTGCAAGGACAACGTGTCCTTAATATGATTGCACGGTTTGTCCAGGCAAGGAGGCAAAGAGGTAGCTCATATTTCCTTTCTGGTTTTACTCCCGTTCTTTTTCCTAGTAGGAATAGAAGCATTATGCATGAACTCATGTGTTATTTAACAGAACACTGCGAATAATTTCAGTGACAAGATAAAAATGCTTCTTTACGAATATTCTGATGCAAAAAAGGGTTACTGTTACTTTTTATTTTTCTTCAACAGAATCTTCAGTTATTATTATGGACATATACTCTTATTTTTTCAAAGAGGGAATGCCCCCGGTCTGGACATATACTCTCATAATCTGCACTTATCAGCAAACTTTGCTTACATGGTCTTTTGGAATGTGTAGGCGGTGATCATGGTGTCAAAGCAAAAGGCGATGGCTGGTTGCTGACTGTTGCTTTGATAGATGGGACCAACTTATCAGCAACAAAGTCATCTGGTTACTCTGATCCATATGTTGTATTTACTTGCAATGGACAGACAAAGACAAGCTCGATTAAGTTTCACACTCTTGAGCCTCAGTGGAATGGTAAAGCTATAATTTAATTTGTTTGCAATATTTACTAGCCATCTCATAACTCGTTAGAAATGCATTTGAATCCAGCTTATAATTTATTTATTTTGCAATATTTACTAGCTACTCCCTCTGTTCCAAAATAAATGTCATGGCACTTATTTTGGAACGGAGGGAGTATTGATAACTCGCTAGAACGTATTTGAAGCCATCTTTATTTGACCTATTTACATTTGCTAGCATTTTGCTTTAATTCACATAGTGCTAAACTGTAGAACTCCCAATAACCAAAATGTATTAACGTGCTCAAAGAAACCTCTATTTATTTGTAAGTATTTTTAGGTCTTTCGAGTGGCAAGGTTTCATTATAACCTTTTCAAAATTTGCAGAAATTTTTGAATTTGATGCCATGGAAGACCCACCCTCAGTGATGGAAATAAACGTATATGATTTTGATGGACCCTTTGATGAAGTTGCCTCCCTTGGTCACGTTGAAGTAAATTTCTTGAAATATAGTATATCTGAGCTTGCCGACATTTGGATTCCTCTCAAAGGAAAGCTGGCTCAAGCATGTCAATCAAAATTACATTTGAGAATTTTCTTGAACAATTCAAGGGGTACAGAAGTTGTGAAGGATTACCTGGACAGGATGGAGAAAGAGGTTGGCAGAAAGGTAAGGTCTCTATTCTCTATCATCAAGTGATAAAACCAAATCATACTCTTAGGACCATATGTGCCTATCACTCAAATACTACAATTGTGTACATTCATAGAATTTATAAATGTAGAGCATATTAGAACTTGGAAAATGTTCACTTGCTAAAAGTTCTAGAAGAATATAATCATTTGCACTGTTACCAAGAAGACCAAAGTTTGCATGCTTATTTGTCATTAAGTATGTTTCTTTTATCACATGCAACACCTGTCTACAATTTTAGTGAGAAATTTTGAAATGCACAAGTGTGCAGAACAAATAAAGGTGTATACGGTACATATAATCAGTCCATGACTTGATTGATGCCAATCTCATTATGCAGATTGCTATGCGATCACCTCACACGAACCTAGAGTTCCAGAAGATCTTTTCTTTGCCACCAGAAGAATTCCTTATCAATGATTTTACCTGCCATTTAAAGCGCAAGATGCTCACACAGGTAAATTTATTTGCTTCTGCTGTGTTTCTGTTGTACTGCAAGCAAATCCTCATTCATTTTGTAATACAGTACCATGTGCTGAGAAAGTGGATTCAGTATCCTCAAATTAAAGAGTCAGCTATAGGCACAACTGTCATTCCAGATTACAAAAGTATGCAAATCTACAATGGTGGTCACTATTTTCAGCCAGTATGATGTAGTACAAAGATTCTGTTCAAACTTATTCAGTTTCTGAACCCAGTTAAAACAATATAATTATTCATCTTTCTGCCTTGTTTCGATTTTCCTGCTCTACTATAAAAAGGTACTCCCTCTGTCCCATAATGTAAGTTGTTTTCTGACACTACATTATTAGTGTCAAAAAACGTCTTACATTATGGGACGGAGGGACTATCAAATATTGTCTGTTAACCACTTAAGCATACTTATGATTACCAGTAATCAGTGTCATATTTCACATGGTCATGCTACTGTTAATCTGAATTAACACCTTAATTAGACATAAACATCTGTTTCGTATGACTGCTCGGCTGCTTAGTCTTATGGCTGTCTTGCAGGGTCGCTTGTTTTTATCCCCAAGAATTATTGGGTTCTACACAAATCTTTTTGGCCACAAAACAAAATTCTTCTTTCTTTGGGAAGATATTGAAGAGATTCAATTGCTCCCTGCAACTCTATCTTCGATGGGAAGCCCATCTCTGCTGATTACTCTTCGCAAGGGCAGAGGAATGGATGCAAGGCATGGAGCAAAGCAACTGGACGATGAAGGGAGACTCAAGTTTCATCTCCAATCCTTTGTGTCATTCAACGCGGCACATAAGTAAGTTAGTTTCGTGGATGATAAACATTAACTCGTCATATGTGGCTGGCCATCACAATAAACTACTTAAAGGACACCAATTTATTGTCCGGTTTATTTTTCTCTCTTCATGAGCATGTTCTTAAAAAATGTGAATTGCGTACTTTGCAGAACAATAATGGCACTGTGGAAGGCGAGGTCTTTGACCCCTGAAGAAAAAATTCAGCTGGTAGAAGAGGAATCAGAAACGAAAGACCTCCAAAATGAGGAAGGTGGATCTTTCTTAGGCATAGAGGATGTCAAAATGTCGGAAGTATTCTCATCTACAATACCTTTTGATGTAAGATTTCCTTATCTCATTCTGATAATGATGTACAATCCACTATGTGATGTATAACAAGTGAAACAGTTACAATTTTAGATTGAAAGCAACTACTATGTTTCATCCAGGTTCCAGTACTCATGGGCATATTTGAGGGTGGCCCTGTGGAGCGTCGAATTATGGAGAAAGTTGGCTGTATGGACTACTCTGTGACAGCATGGGAACCAGTCAGGGCCGATGTGCACCAGAGACAAGTCCACTGCAGGCTTGACAAGAAAGTGGCACGCCGTGAGGGGGAAGTAATGAGCACCCAACAGAAGTCCCCGTTGCCTGATAAGAATGGATGGCTCGTTGAAGAAGTGATGACACTTGAAGGTATCCCACTCGGCGAATTTTTCAATGTAAGAAATGACTTTCTGGCATTGTAATGTTTATTTTTATTTTTATTAAACATCTTAGTATTAGCTATATATTTCAATTGTGCATGATATTATATCTTGTTAATCTTGTCGTATTCTTGCCTGCTCTTCTTATGTTGCTTTCTTGGTCACACCTTCCTCTTGATGGTTGTCATGACATCTTTGTAGCCAAACAAATGACCTTTTGTTAACTTGATAATCTTGAATTTGTATGTCCTCTTTTTTTGTTCTATGTATTTCCTCATTTTGGTTAACCGAACACAGTACATATATCTTGGTTGCTTTGTTCGTGACTCTCAATAAGATTATCCTTTTGAATTGAAAACCTTTCAATAAGATTTCTGTGGTCATTGTGGTGAAGTGGCTATCCTGAATTTAGAAAGTTGTCGGTACACAATATACAAAACAATCACATTGTTTACCCATGTATGCATTACACCTAAGCATGAGAAAGGTAGTCTCTGTTCAGTTCATTAGCTTTGTCAAAGGCAACAACTACTGTCTATGTTCTCGTCATTTTGTCACAACTGAGATTTCAGATTTTTTGACTCTGACATAGTTATTACATAACTTCCACAGCTCCATATTCGATACCAGTTGGAGCAGACTTCGTCCAAGCAGAAGTCATCCAGTGTCCAAGTATTTATTGGTATGGCATGGTTAAAGAGCTGCAAGAATCGAAAGAAGATCACGCAGGAGGTGGCATCCAAGTTGTCTTCTCGCCTCAAGAAGATATTCAGCCAACTTGAGAAGGAACTTATACCAGCTAACTAGGAGCCATTTTTCGCATCCTACTTTCGCTGCTGCACATTCAGCCAACTTGAGAAGGAACTCATACCAGCTAACTAGGAGCCATTTTTGCTGGTGCACATAGATATATGGATCACCAGAAAGCATCTTCTGGTCTGTGATGACCAATTTTGAGTTTTGGCAAGGATTGTACATAGTGAGGATGATTCCACGCAGGGCCGATTGGAGAACTAAAAGAAGGGCCAAGAAGGTAGATTGATTAGTATTCAGATAGGTAAATCATGTTAGATGACCAGCACCGGCAAGTGTCCCTGGAGTTGTAAACTCCCTGTAGGTAAATCACCATTCTTTTCAACACTGTACTCAAGGAAAATCGACAGGTCTCTTCGGCCATGTGTGCTGAACCTTTATACCTGTTGTTCTGGGAAACCAGTTTCATAGTTAGGCCAAATCGTCAGGTCTCTTCGGCCATGTGTGCTGAACCTTTATACCTGGAGTTCTGGGAAACCAGTTTCATAGTTAAGCCAAATCGTCAGGTCTCTTCGGCCATGTGTGCTGTTATGAAGCTTGATATCAGGCGTGTACATACACTTTTGTTGAGACTTTCAATACATCGAAACACAATAGTGAGAATCATGCCTGATAGGATGGTACATCAGTAACAAGCATGCCTGATACAATTACATTTCTACTCTTTGAGCACCTTGGCTCAGTGAAATTGTGCGAGGATAAATGTGACATTTTTCAGAGCAACTAGAGGCCAATCAGATGATCAAAAATGACATATCCGAGCATATATATATGCTCAAGTACAAATAGTAGCATTGACTAGGTCTGAAGGTTTCCTTATTTGGGCAGGGTGAGCACACAAAATTGGTGGCAAGTTTACATGGGCTCCATCACCACCACCAGCTTGAAACAACAAACTTTACAAGCACCGGCTTATTTCCTACCTGGTATTTACACATGCATAATTGCACACAAAACTCCGGATTGCAGCAGAATTCGCATAAAAATATAACGCAGCAGGATACTTCACAACTACAGCCATCTTTCACCTAAGAGAACACAATCTGGAAGCATACCGCCGAAAACACCGCAGCCAGGGTAGGTGGATGCCACATAGTCAATAGAAAGGGAGAAAAACGCAGGAAGTCCATCTAGTTGCGTTGTCTTCGTTCACCAAAACTGCTCTGGAAGCAATAGAAGACGCGAGTTCCATCCGCTGTACAGAAGGAACAGGAGAAACGGCGTTGAAAACTTGCACAACTTTCAAATCTTTTTGCCTCGTTGGTTGCTTTCTGTTCTTTTCTTTCCAGAGGTGGGTATGCCATGATTGCTTCAGCGTCTGATTTATCGATTTATCCCAGCTGCAATAGGCACTGGTTTAAGCTAACCTAAGCACAATGCTTTTCTGCATTCAGTAGCTCCTTGTGTCGAGCGGATCATAGTCATACGCTTCACCGGCCTTAACAAACCGTCCCTTGACTCTCTTTCTCACATCCGCCCTAGCCTTGCGAGATTCATACCTGATCTTGTGGTCAAACCTATCAAAAGAGCCACAACAGATGAAGAATAGTCAGCTAACTATCAAGGAAAAATAGGAGATAGAGCTACATAGGCAGTAGCATGTCAGAAAATATACAAGCTACAGAATATTTTTGTTGTATATGATTAAAAATTACCACATGGTTACAAGTAAATATGCAACGCCTTCCAGAAATAAAAAGACATAGGAAGTTTAATAATAAAGGCACTTACTTTCTTCTTTTCTTCTTCTCCTTGTACCGTGTGATAGCACTGTCTCTAATTCCAGCAAATGAGCCATCAGGACCAGGAGGAAGCCATGGAGGCTCGCCCATAAGGAGCATTGGTGATACACCACAATCCTGGTATTCTTCAGGAATGCTCTCACCAGTAAAGCCAGAATAGGAAATAGCTTGCCTCACAGGAATACAAAGACTGGAATCATCTTCTTTTACTGCTGGATTTGACATCCCAGAGTCAGCAGATAACGCATTGCTAGCAGCCGGCTGCTTTGGCTTGGGCTGCTGAAACCAAGTAATCTTGAGGTCAGCCAAAAAAAAGAAAAGAAAGAAAAAGCAATGCAATATGACAAAGAAAAAAGTGACAGCTGATGCTTTTCCAACAATGATTGTAATTCAAAAGTGACAGCTGATGCTTTTCTTAGCAATGATTGTAATTCAAAAGGGAAACCATAACAATCAGTTGTGAACACCTATAAAACATCTTTTCTAACTAAATAAATGGCTAGTGGGAATAAGCTACAAACCTCATCAGAATTCACAGCAGTCGCTTCCTTAACTTCAAAGTAACTGTCAATGCCAGCATCATCAAAGAGTTCCTCAGTCTGAATATGAGAGTTACCAAATAGTTCTTCATAATTTTCGTAACTCAGATCAATATCATCCATAGAAAAATCTTCATATATGCTGTCCTTGCTGAACATATGTTTGTCTGGCGTATACTGCACAAGGAAATCATAAGCACACATTAGTGAAAAATTAATATCTGAAGAAGCACGGGGCAGGGTAAGAACTTAAAGAGAGAAAGCCTATAGATGTTGCATATGCCAGTCCACAGAAAGAAATATATGAGAGAAAATCAAATGCAAATGAGGGAAGATCCTGTTAAGTCTTTTATCTGTACGCATCTGCAAATTTTCCCATTCATTCTTGCTGCCAAAACGAAGGCAGAGAAGGAATAGACAATATACAATTCCCAACTTAGAACTCACTAAGGAGATGCTTACGGTACGCTAACTTACATGTAGACCATTCATTACTCATATTGAATGGCCAATAGTTTACAACTTTACATGGTTAGCTATTTACCCCATAGGTGGTAGTAGACCACCAATAGTTATAAATATGGCAGGTATTCATTCCAATTAAGCACAGCATTAGTTTGTGTGATACGCACAGCTTTCCTATCATCTGGCTTGTGTTAATATTCACTTACATATGCTAATTATAACAAAAGTGCATCCTAATTTGTTCCCCAAAACAAAGATTTTAAAAAAATATTCTAAAAGAAACTCACCCTAATTTGTTTCTGAAAATGAATCTTACATATCACTCCACTGGTGGGATGCCATGTAACCTTGTCATGCTCACATTTCCAAAAATGTCCTGAATGACCCATGACATGGCAAGAATCAAGATTCATTTGTAATCCCACCAATGCTAGCATATTGTAGGCAGCGTTTATTTTTGGAAAAAATTCCAGTAGGGGTATATATTTTTACTAAGTTGCAATAAATTCTGTATCCAGTAGGGGTATATATTTTTACCAAGTTGCAATAAATTCTGTATCCAGTAGGGGTATATATTTTTACTAAGTTGCAATAAATTCTGTATAGTAAGTAACAAAAAATATACAATTGCAGTGTGCGTGCACAAAATGAAATAAAATCATGACATATGGTGCAAGTGAAGAACTCGCCAACTGTAGGGAGGAAAGCTGCTGGCTATCTTAAAACGATGGCATAGCGGGATAGTACTGTAGTAGTATATGCAACAGCATAAGTTTATTAATAGTTCTACATGTGGAAGGATATGTGAAAATCTTAATGCACCTTAGCTGTCGTCGAATCCACAGATACAGCTGTCTGATTATTAGCAGGTGGAAGAAGGTTCAGACCAGCTTCAGAAGATGAGCCTATCACAGACTTTTGCTTGTCTTCTTCATCAAGTGTTGCGCAAGCCATATCTAACAAACTGTTGTCCCCTTGAGCATTGTCTCCATTACTGACAGCACTGTCACTGATGCTCATCATGCTTATTACTTGCTCACAATTCAGCTCATGAGCCACATTAGGAATATCCAAAATGAATGACCACATTCTCGAAAGCTCTGCAGATGATGGGCACCCCGAATAGCAGTTTATGTTCTGTCTTTTGTGTCCAGCAGCAGAGGATCCAGCACTATGCCCATTCCAGTCACAATTTTGGCAAAGTGAGGTGTTCTCTTCTAGGCAGCGGACCATGGCAGGCTGTGAAGCACACCGGTCACACAGAAGTGTTCTCGTATGGCGCCGAGAAAGAGCATTAGCTGAATGCACATTGCGATCGCATGACAAGCACAAAGAAGCCGCATCGGATCGGCAGTAAACCATGGACCTATGCTCCCCACAGTAATCGCAGAGAGCACCCATGATTTTTTTTATGGACAACACCCTAAGCCAGCTCCAGGATCTTTTACTTGGCCAACAACCCCTTCTTCACGAGCTTTCAAGATCACCCAAATTTGCAAGAAACCTGTGTAGTTGTGACAAGCAATTATTAAAAATGTGTGCTAGTAGAACTCATTAGGACGGAGAAGGATATAAAACCATAAACCAGCACCCAAGGAACCGCCTTTTCAATTCAAACAAAGAAAAGCTTTCAAAACATGCAGCAACAATCATGCTGCGCCACATAGACGTCTTGCATCAACGTAACAATAATATAAAACCATGGATAATATATATCTACTTCCTAATTGGGACATCTTGCCGCCATCTACATTAAGAAGATTTTTAGGTTTCGATGGGCACGTAGGCCCGTGGACTCCGCCTCAATTTACCGACCAGCATAAAGAAGTAGGAGTCCCACTACAAAAGTACAAACCACTAGTCTTGGGATCTTCTGCTCTCGGTACCTTCTATAATTCACAATGGTTGCTTGCAAGTATATATTCCCCACTGGTCAATAGGTACTGCAAGCATATCATTGTTTACATTTGAATGAACTATATTCTATCACAACTTTGCGAATCATCTACGGACAATATGCGGTTTGCAACAAGCATCGTAAATGCGGGGAATAATATCAAACAGGAGTTATAAAAATGAAGGGAACAAAGACATCACAATATTGATTTTGTCGGGCTGAAACTACTAGGAAACATTAGGAGGTGCTTATTTTTAATGTGAAAACTTAAAATGATCGATTTCTAGTACTAAAAAATGGCATTAGATAGCCCATTAGGAAAATGGAAATGGAAAAGAAAAAGCAAAGGAAACGAAATGGACTATTTGTTCGTGCGAAGAAAGTGGTACAAAAAGTTGTTTTATATGAAAGTTATATATTTTTTGAAAGTTGAGATATTTTCAGTTCGTGCGCACCTAAGCACGCTTTAGCGGATAAAGCTAAAATACATAGATTTTGACATCTCCTTAGCGAATAAATATATAATTTATTTTATTAAACTCTATTTAAATACTGAGCGTTCCTTTTTTTGCCTATTTAATAAGGGAAGCCTATTAGTAAAAAAATCTATAATCGAAAACATGGTGACAATTAAATTAAGGAAAATTATGTTATTTTCATTAAAAAAATCCATCTGAAAAAAACGTGTATGCAGAAGGAATCATTTCACGCTTGCTGCTAAAAACGGAGGATGGCTCCTGGAGGAAAACCGATAATTGAAATTGAACTAGACGACAAAGACTGCTGTAGAAGGGTCACGAGCCACAGTGAAATCCACCGAAAGTCGCCGGCCCAATCGTGAAAACCCGAACCAAATCAACAGAAAAGTAAAACACCCCGGATCAAAGCAATCCGCGTGATCAGCATAAGAAAACGGCAGCCGTGGAAAATAAAGTAAAATCAAATCCAGCGACACCGCAGCTTCCCGAGCATAAAAAAATGGATCCAAACCACCGGACGCTGTGCTGGGACCGACACAAATCATCAGATTCGCGCTACCGGAGTTCCCAAATCCAAAGCTCCAAACAGAGACATGAACAAGCTACGTACGAAAGAAGGGAGAGGCGGCGCGCACCTTGAAGGAAGAAGCGAGCGAACCGCGGCTCGTCCTCAGATCCAGCCGGCGCCGGGAGACCCCAGGCGGTGGGGCGCGGCCAGAAGCTCGCTCCGGCGGCCCAGGCCCGGGTAGAAACTATTTTTTTTTCTCGGCGAGAGGGGGAAAAAAAGAGGGGCTGGCTGGACGGAGAGGGAATTTTCTGGGAGAGATAAGAGAGAGATGTACAGCAGAGGAGGAGAGGAGCACAACAAAAGAGAGGAAGAGAGGGCGCGGCGCGGTACAAGTAGTAGTAGTGGTAAGAGGAGGAAGTGGTAGCGTAGGGGGGGAGACGGGGTGGCGCTTTTGCGCTTTTCCGAGGGCACCCTCGTCATTCCCGCCGCGGATAGGCGCGCCACGTGTGCCCGGCCCCCGCCGGTGCGGTCCACGCCACGCCGCCGGTCCGCTCCCTCCCTCACTGACACGCGGGCCGGGTCTCTACGGGAGGTCCGCCTTGTCAGTGACGTTCTTTGGTAAGGGGCGGCGTGCGTGGAGGGTGGCTTGGCGGGTATTGCTCGGGCGAAAAGTTCCGCTGCTGCGCCCGCCACTAGCAGGCTCTCACTCGCCCGCGCACTCGCGCAGGGCAGCGGTCCACACCGTGGAGGCGGGGTCGCTGGCGGGCGGGCCCGGGCTCACAGCGACGGCCCGTTTTGGTTAGCAGCTGAAAGGCGAGGCTTTCCGACTTTCGGACGGGCGGCTGTATTTTATGATTTTCGCGTGCGCTTTTGTGTGGCAGTGGTACTAGGATGGACGGACGGGAGCCGGGGGCGACTTGGATATTCCGTCGCCACTCGTCGCGCCCCCGGAGATATTTTCCAGATATTTCCGCTTCTCCGTGCATCGTCAACCTCGATATTTAAGACCGTCTGTCTGTGTGCGCCCTACTACGTCCAGTTTTATTCTGCTGCTATGATTGTGGTGTTGTGCGCGGGGAGATATTTCCTTCCTTCCTTCCTGCCCGCCCTGTGCTGCATGCAGAGAACTTTGTCTTTTCTAACTGGTCTAGCTGTGCAACCTCAAAATATCGGCAAAAGGGACCGACAGGCTATGAGGACTTGAGTTGCTATACTGCTCGAGGTGGTCAGGGCCGGTGCCCACTGCGTCCCCCCACCCCAAAAGGGGGTCTACGTTGGTACATATTTTGGAAAATCTATGATGCTCATGTTCTTTTTTGTTGGACCGGCTTAGACGTTCGCTCAAGACATGGCATGAACGTTTTTCCTGGCAAACAAAGGATTTACTATGAAAACTTCCGCCTGAAGGAATTGCCATACCCTGGCTATATAAATTGTTGTAAAAAACATTTGCTTTGCAACCTCAGCGGACGTTCGTCGGATAGCATTATCATTTTTATTTAACTTGATGTAAACTAAGGGATAAAATCCATCAATAAACTACGTGCATAACATGGACGTCTACATAAGAATTATTAGTGATTTCTTTTTGGGATAAGTATATTTTTCGTCCCTCGATTTTTTCAAAAGCATAGAAATGGTCCCTTAACTCCAAAACCAGCAAACTATAGTCCCTCAATTTTTAAAACCGGACAAGTTTAGTCCCTCATACCACTCCTTGGAGGCGTTGTGAACATTTGTTACATACATATACGATCATATACTCTACAACATGCGAAAGAAATTGACATATATTTTTTCAAACTGTTTAATCTATTTTATTAAAAAACAGTATTTTTTAGGACTAAATAGTATATATTTTTAAACTGTATGGAAGTGATTGTGTTGATTTTGCTGATTTTTAGGCATCGTAATTTTGCAATTCGTACTAGTAGTAGGTGTTTTGGTTATCTGTAAAGTGATCAAACTCGTAGTCAGCATTTACATGCCCCTTGCTTTGATTTGAGTGCTTGTCAGTTCACTTCCACTCCGGCAAAATCAACAGGTGTACAAAAGAGACGCTTTTGAGTCGCTATAAAATATCCAAGGATGGAGATGGTGACGATATTCTACCAAGTTTGACACACCTTAACATAGTCTATTTTTTTCCAACTAAAAAAACACCGGCTTATTCCTCACTTAAATTGATACACATCGTTTTTTCTTCTTCGCAGAAAACAATATATATAATACTTCCTCCGTTTCTAAATATTTGTCTTTTTAGACATTTCAACAAATGACTACATACGAAGCAAAATGAGTGAATCTACACTCTAAAATATATTTATATACATCCGTATGTGATAGTTCATTTGTAATATCTAAAAAAACAAATATTTAGAAACGGAGGGAGTACGTCATTTCCCTCCATAGAACTCCTTGATAATATTGTATGTAAAAAGTATGCTCAAGTGGTGTTTTCTTTTGTTCCTGATTGGTGGCCGCGCGGCCCACGTCGCCAAAAACCTCGTCCCCACGGCAGCAGGAGCAGGGCCGCGCTGACGACGAAAATATCTGCCTCCCCGCCGCTACCCACCTACTAATTCGACGATCGACCATGTGGTGATCTGGTCACCTTTCCAATAATCCGTCCAGATATTTATCGCGACGGCGACGGTAACATGCCTGCAGTGGCAACCGGAACATGAGCCCAATTTCGCCACTCCCTGTGCATGCCTCCCTCCCGTCCATCCAAAACGATGCTGCTAAACTGTATACTAGCAGCAGATAAGGAGCATGCAGCATCCATCCATGGAGCCATCGTGTGTTGAGCTGTATGCGACCGAGTCCCTTTCGGCGAGTGAAAAGGGCCGGCCTACCATCATTTGCGGACGTGGACGTGGAGCGAGCGCGAGAGCTTGTGCTAGCTGCTGCCTCTCTGCTTGGCTTGCTTTTCGTAATGGCTAATGATGATGATTTCGGCAACTAAACTAAGCGTGGCTTGGTTAACTATGTTATCTTATGGACCGAATTAGCTCGTGATGTCGAACTGCTTTGGAAGCCCTTGGGCCGAGCAACACGTTACACATTTTCTGTTAAACCACGTGTCCTTTTCCTTCCCGGGAAGAAAAAGGGGACGAACGAGGAATCGACAGTTAAAACCATCCCAGGTGATTACTCAAAACCGAGCAGATTACTAAACCGACACTTCAATGTAAAATAAATACTACAATAATAGTAAATTTTAGAGCAACTCCAACACACAGACCCAAATAGACACAGATTTTGTCCGTTTGAGTCGCTCGTCCGCCTAGTAGACATGCGGCAGACACGCGAGGACGATGGATATACCGAACGCAAAGACAACGGCGGACCCATTTGCTGCCTCTACGACTGGTTCCGCCGGCGAAGCAAGCGCCCCGTGCAGCTCGAGCAGGAAGCTGCGGGGCTAGAGTGATCGGGCGCGGCCAGGAGCACCCAGGAGCACGGCCAGGCGCGACCAGGCGTGGTCGAGTGCAGCCAGGAGCGCGGCCAGAAGCTCGAGAACGGGCGCAGCCAGGAGTGCCCAGGAGCGCAGGGGAGGCAAGACGCGAGGGGCAGGCCGGGCGCGGCGAGCTCCAACCCCGAGACACGATGACGGGGACGGCAGGCCGGACACGCGTGCATGGCTGGGCCACGCGTGGCGAGCTCCACGAGTTGGACTGCAGGACGCGCTGGCGGGGCCGGCAGGCTGGCGTTGCTCCAGCTCTCGAGCGGGGGTGGGCAGATGGGTGGGAGAAAAGAGGAAAAGGAGAAGAGAGATCGGATGAGACAGGTGGGTGGATGACAAGTGGACCAAGCGGCACATGCAGCCGGACAGAGGCGGATAAAGAAGGCACAAAGAATGTTCGCTTTGTGCCCGTCTTTAACCCAAATGTGATTTAAATTTGGGCCGGATATGGGTCCAAATGGACACAAAACAGACAGCGAACGAACATTATGTCTGTTTGATCGCTCCGTTGGGTCAAGTTTTGTATCCGAATGACTCAAATGGACAAAATGGATCATCCAGTAGGAGTTGCTCTTACGTTGCTGGAACCAAATGATTTGTATGTATTTTCTGTGATTTGAAATGGGTTTGCTCTTCTTCTGCTCCGCTAGAGAAAGGTGCTTTTCCCCCAAAAATCGAGGAGTGGTGCACGTATGCCCCTTGGAGCTTGGAGATGTCCAGAGGCCAGATGCACGGTCTGCTGGTGCGACGCAGCGCACGTGAATCACAACTTTCCGCCGTACGTCCAGCTCCCGCGTGGCCCTCTCCTCCCTACACCATTCACTCATGATCGCCCTCTCTCGTGGCCCCCACCAAGAGAATCAGTCATGCCGCTGTTTGCTGATAAATTATTACTCCCTCCATTTTTATTTATTCTGTATATTAGAGTTGACTGAAGTCAAACTTCATAAAGTTTGACCAAATTTATAGAAAACAATATATACATTTATCATAATAAATCTATACGATGTGAAAGTACATTTAATAATAAATCTAATGTTGTTGATTTGTTATTGTATATCTTAATATTTTTTATATAAACTTGGTCAAAGTTTGTAAAGCTTGATAAAAACGAAGGGAGTACTATGTGACTGGTGGTTTATCACCGTGCCTCCGAGGGAAAGAAATCTCATCTGGATGGATAATACCGCGCATCCTATCCCCCCCCCCCCCCCCCCCCCCCCCGAGGTGGCTCTCGGCCGGTACAACTCAAACAACGACGTCTGCCCTGCCGTGCGCTACAAAATTAGGCCGGGGAAGCCCGAGTGCTCCACGTAGTGGCAAACTGGCAAATGCGGCGGTGAGCATTCACGCGGCGACGTCTGGCCGGAGACGCCCGCCGAAACTGGACGGCGCCGCGTGTCGACGGATCGATCGACGCCGGGACGGAAGTGGCGATGGATAATAGCTTTGGCCGAATTTCTGGAGGAGGTAGTGGCTTCGGATCCGTTCCCTGGCGTCAGGCGCGATTTTCGTTCTTGATTTGACGGGAGGCCAACCTCTGGTTCGAACGGTCAGTCAAGCAAGTGTCGATGGATCATGGAATGGATCACGAGATCCACCTAACTGTCCCGCCTAGAGCTGATGCCGTCCGTGCTCGGAAGAAAAGAGACGCACCAAGTGATTCCATGTATAAGGATGTGGATACTGAACCGTATGCATCAATCAGTCCACCCTGGTGCTCAAAGCCTCAAACTGAATGCGATGACGAATAAGTTGGCCAAACCCTGTTCAACTAACTATTTTGGGAGGAGGAGAATGGTAACAGGATGGATGGTGTGGTGGCTCAATGGCTTATGCACTCAGAAATATCATCGCCGGCAGACGCGGCTAAGGAAATTTCAGAAACGGTAACCTTGGGCGGCAATGTTTTAGTTCAGCAAGGAGTACTCCCTTAACCATGGAAGAAGCAACTTGAGACAAGTCCACTCCACATGATGAGTTATGGTTCAGAAAGTTCAGACATGACTGCATAGTCAAGCACGTACGAAGCAGATGAATGGTGGCGATGGGGCGTGCCAAGAGGATAAGTGATATCGTGTAGTCTCAGTGACGAGATGCAAACCCGGTGCTTAAGTATGGTTCAATATATATAGCCAAAATATCCTCGTGTGGCAAGATATGGTTCAGTAGAATTTGCTTAAGAGCAACTCTAGCAGTCAGCATATTAGTAGCTTCCATAACACGCATGGAACACGCTCCATAATATTATGGTGGTTGCCGAGGGGACGCAAAAAAGCACAATTTCCGTAAACTGTGTCTTCAATTTATTTTTTCATGTGGGATCCGTTTGTCATTGAGTATCAAGACTTCTTCCCTCCTCATCTCAACAGTGGAAGCGTTTTTGTAGTGGATTACAATTACGGTTTTCTACTACAATTTCGGCTATGGGATTTTCTGTTTGAAAATGACCCCACACGCGAAGGATGCCTAGGCTGCGACGACTTCTGTAGTCACGCGGTCGCTCCTTGATGCGGGACAAGGCCACATTTCTTAAGCCCGCCATCCATTTCTGCCAAGAAGGCCACCGATACGCGGGCCAAGATAGTGTTTGACCGCGGGAAGACACTCCAAGATGGCAACTAGTTCAGTTTTACAGAGTGCGTCCACCTCGACCCACTTGTAGTGATTCCATGCCCTTTCTCAGAACTATCTCTCTATGCATTCCTCTTCGGTCTTGTTGGGGAAAGGTCCGTGAAGAGGGTTGGCGACATGGCCGATTGGGGTAAGGGTGGCGACCACATGGAAGGGGGATGATAGGTGAGGACTGGCGCTAGCAACAGGGGTAGATAAGTGCGGAGTGGCATCGTCGAGCAGGGTGGCCTGGTTCGTATACCCACGAATTCGGCGCTTCGGCGGGAACAAATGTTGGATCACGGGTAGGAAATGGGTGTGAAACGCACTGGCCGTCATTAATGAACACTCTTCCCAATGGAAAAACGGTTGTGCTAATGGCAAGGGTGGAAGTGGCAGTTGTACAGACGACAATCTCTAATATATCTATATTTTTTTATTATTTCATGTTATTATATTATCATTTTTGTATGCTTTACCTGTCATTTCTTTTTTATTTTTTTCCTGAACTAACCTATTAATTTAGTGCCCTGTGTCAGTTCATGTTTTCTTTTGCATGTTTTTTGTTTCTGAGGAAAACTGTACCACAGAAGTCCAAACATGATGAAACCTTACAGTGATTTTTCCTAGAACATAAAAGACACTAGAAGCTTCGGGGGAGGACGAGAAGGCCCATGATGGGCCCACAAGCCAGGGTGGTGCGCACAGGGGGTAGGTGCGCCCCCTGACTTGTGGGCTCCTCATAGCTCTTTTTGACCTCATTCATGGCCTATAAATTCACATATGTTCTGAGACCTTTAGAGCGAGACCCAAAACAATTTTATCGATGTTGGAGTGGTAATCATTAGGGAGGCTATCTTCATCAACCTAGCTTCCTCCATGATGATGTGTGAGTAGTTCCTTGAGGACCTACGGGTTCATAGTAGTAGCTATATGGCTTTCTCACTCTCTTTTGATCTTCAATACAATGATCTTCTTTAAGATCAATCCATGTAATCTTTAGGGGGTCGTAGCACCTTCGATGCCTGGTTCCAGCTCTAGGTGGTGCCAATCATACACTAGTAGAAAGTAGGGCTTTGCTTCGGGCCTGGCTAGCCCATTAGTCCCGGTTCAGCCACGAACCGGGACCCATGGGGCATACGTCCTGGTTTGTGAGCCCAGGGGGCCGGCCGGGGCCTCGTGGGCATTGGTCCCGGTTCGTCTGGACACATTTGTCCCGGTTCCTGTCACGAACCGGGACCAATGGGCCTCGCTCCTGGCCCACATACATTGGTCCCGGTTAGTGGCTCGAACCGGGACAGAAGGGGGAGCTTTAGTCCCGGTTCCAGCCACGAACCGGGACAAATGAGTTGCCTATATATACCCCATCACCGCAGCAGAGCACTCCACAGTGCTCTGTTTTTTTTGTCCGGTGAGGAGAGGGTATTTGGGTGCTCTAGCTCACCTCCTATGCACATGAGGTGTTCGATGAAATGCCCCAGCCACGCTAGTTAAGCTTTCTCCTCTCGAAGCTCGACCTCCAAGCTCCATTTCCCCCGAGATTTGTCTAGGTTTAGCGGTCCGCCACGTCCCGTCTCCGTCTTCACCGCCGTCGATCACCCGCGCCGATCTCGTCGCCTGCACCACCGTGGTGAGCCTCTTGTTCTTATCTTCTTCCGAAAGAAAAAATTCTTACTTTAGATAGATACTTGTCTAATCTTCTTACTTTTATTATTGCTTGTTATTATATAGTGCGATGGTTTTGGTATCTACCCCCGTTGGCCCTCGTCCTGGCTATGATTCAGATGTGGTATATATATTATCTTTTATAACTATTTGGTTCATTTATTGTTTATGACAATTATGCCCATCAAGTTGACATATATTTTATTTATGTAGGAGGTAGTTGAACCGGAAATACCAACCGACCCTATTGTCGAGAGGTTAAATTTAGTTGAAGAAGAAACCAATTACTTGAAGGAAGAAATAAAAAAAATTGAGGAGGAGGAGATGATATTGGAGTTGCATGTTGCGGATGTCGTCGATGATCACAAGATCAAGATGGATGCAATGCGGTTGAAGATTAGAAAGATTAGAAAATATGCCATTCATACCGAGGCTTGGTATCATTATACCGTTGGATCAATTTTTACCTTGGTTGTGATTATAATCGCATTTGTTGTTGCATTGAAAGGTTTTACATAGTTTCAATGTATGGTTTAACTAGATGCTCTGGATAGCTATATGTTGTTCAATGAGAATTATGTATGTATTTTGTTTTTAATGTGATGATGAACTTCTATTAATTTGGTCACTTATCTATTCATTAGAGCTATATGTACTAAATTGACGATGTGGCTTTGAATGGTGCATTTTGAATACAGAAAAACTATGGAGTTTAAACAAGTTCAAAAAAATGAAATCCCTTTTTAACAGACGAGTTTCCGTATGAAACCCTCATACTTCGAAAGAGATTGTCCGTTTTGTACACGAAGTGCATACAGTTTTTCCCGTAACCCTCTCTACTTTCTTGCACATGCTATGTGGGTGAAATGATGATACCATGCCAACTTTCAACCTTTTCAGAGTGCATTTGAAATGCTTTTCAATTTCAGGGTCTTATACCTCAAAATAATCAGTTAATGCATGAAAAATAACAAATGAAGTCAGAAAGGGTTGAAAATTGATGATGTGACTTTGAATGGTGCATTTTGAACACAGAAAAACTCTGGAGTTCAAATAAGTTCAAAAAAATGAAATCCCTTTGTAACAGACGAGTTTCCGTATGAAACCCTCATACTTCGAAAGAGATTGTCTGTTTTGTACATGCAGTGCATCCAGTTTTTGCCGTAACCCTCTCTACTTTCTTGCACATGCTATGTGATGAAATGATAATACCATGCCAACTTTCAACCTTTTCAGAGTTCATTTGAAATGCTTTTCAATTTCAGGGTCTTATAGCTTAAAATAATCAGTAAATGCATGAAAAATAACAAATGAAGTCATAAAGGGTTGAAAATTGATGATGTGGCTTTGAATGGTGCATTTTGAACACAAAAAAACTCTGGAGTTCAAATAAGTTTTAAAAAATGAAATCCCTTTGTAAGAGATGAGTTTCCGTATGAAACCCTCATACTTCGAAAGAGATTGTCCGTTTTGTACACGAAGTGCATCCAGTTTTTGCCGTAACCCTCTCTACTTTCTTGCACATGCTATGTGGATGAAATGATGATACCATGCCAACTTTCAACCTTTTCAGAGTTTATTTGAAATGCTTTTCAATTTCAGGGTCTTATAGCTCAAAATAATCAGTAAATGCATGAAAAATAACAAATGAAGTCAGAAAGGGTTGAAAATTGATGATGTGGCTTTGAATGGTGCATTTTGAACACAGAAAAACTCTGAAGTTCAAATAAGTTCAAAAAATGAAATCACTTTGTAACAGACGAGTTTCCTTATGAAACCCTCATACTTCGAAAGAGATTGTCCATTTTGTACACGAAGTGCATCCAGTTTTTGCCGTAACCCTCTCTACTTTCTTGCACATTCTATGTGGGTGAAATGATGATACCATGCCAACTTTCAACCTTTTCAGAGTTCATTTGATATGCTTTTCAATTTCAGGGTCTTATAGCTCAAAATAATCAGTAAATGCATGAAAAATAATAAATGAAGTCAAAAAGGGTTGAAAATTGATGATGTGACTTTGAATAATGCATTTTGAACACAGAAAAACTCTGGAGTTCAAATAAGTTCAAAAAAATGAAATCCCTTTGTAACAGACGAGTTTCCGTATGAAACCCTCATACTTCGAAAGAGATTGTCCGTTTTGTACACGAAGTGCATCCAGTTTGCCGTAACCGTCTCTACTTTCTTGCACATGCTATATGGATTGAATGATGATACCATGCCAACTTTCAACCTTTTCAGAGTTCATTTGAAATGCTTTTCAATTTTAGGGTCTTATAGCTCAAAATAATCAGTAAATGCATGAAAAATAACAAATGAAGTGAGAAAGGGTTGAAAATTGATGATGTGGCTTTGAATGGTGCATTTTGAATACAGAAAAAGTCTGGAGTTCAAATAAGTTAAAAAAATGAAATCCCTTTGTAACAGACGAGTTTCCGTATGAAACCCTCATACTTCGAAAGAGATTGTCCGTTTTGTACACGAAGTGCATCCAGTTTTTGCCGTAATCCTCTCTACTTTCTTGCACATGCTATGTGGATGAAATGATGATACCATGCAAAAACAAAATTAACTCAAAAACTTTTATAAAACTCTAATAGCAATAGGAATGAACTAAAAATCTTTTTATAAACCTCTAGTATTTTTTAAACAAAAAATATATAAAATTCATGCCACTGAAATTATCAAAGTATTTTTCTGTTCAAAACATGAAAAGCAGAAAGAAACAAACTAAACTTTAATAAAAAGTAGAAACAAAATTAAATAAATTAAAATTTAATAAAATAAATAAATAGAAACAAAATAAACTTTATAAAAGTAAAATAAATAAACTTTAATAAAATAAACTTTATAAAATAAAACAAATTTAAATTTAATACAATAAATAAGTAGAAACAAAATAAAAGAAAATAAAATAAACTTTTATAAAATAAAGAAGTAGAAACAAAATAAACTTTATAAAAGTAAAATAAATAAACTTTAATAAAATAAATAAAAATAGCAACATTAGTTTTTTGTTGTAAGTAGAAACAAAATAAAATAGATAAATAAAAAAAAAGAAAATAGAAAAGTGCCAACTACTGGGCCACCACGACGTGAATACGACTAGAAACCTTATCATGGGCCAGGATTCAGGTCCGCAAAAGGCCCAGTAGGCCCATCTGGCATAGGAGTGACAATTAGGCCTGTAAGTTTGCAATCAAGAGGAGTTCGAGAGGGGTGCGGCAGTGGAGCTTATAAACCACTGCGCGCCCCTCTCAACTAGCGAGGTGGGACTAAAGTTTTGACCACAGGGAGCAGTAGGCCTTTGGTCCTGGTTGGTGGCACCAACCGGTACCAAAGGATGGTATTCGTACCGGTTTGTGCCACCAACCGGTACGAATGCCACCCTTTGGTACCGGTTGGTGCCACCAACCGGAACCAAAGGCCTCCGCTTCCCGCCCTTTGGGCTGCTGAAAAGAGACCTTTGGTTCCGGTTGGTGGCACCAACCGGGACTAAAGGGGGCATTGGCACCAACTGGGTATATAAGAAAACACTTAGCAGTTTCGATGAAATCCATCACTTCTTCTCCCCCGACGCCCCTGCTCCTCCTCGTCGCCGTCGCCGCCCGACGCCCCTGCTCCACCTTGCTGTCGCCACCGCCACCGACGCTGTCAGGCTGCTCAACATCGCCGTCGCCACCGCCACCGCCATCGACACCGCCAGGCTGCTCAACGTCGCCGTCGCCGCCGCCACCGACGCCGTCAGGCTGCTCAACGTCGTCGCCGCCGCCGCTGACGCCCTCTGCCCCGATGACGGCGTCGACCCTCGCGCCCCTGCCGGCCCCGACGCGCCGCCTACCGTGCCCCGCCGCCCCCTGTGAGCACCAGCCTGCTCCCGCGCCCCTCCCCTGTCCCGCGCCCCTGCGCCCCTACCCTGCCCCGCCGGTGCCAGCCCCGGCCCCTCCACTGTTGTAACACCCCGGATGTAATTTACCTTATCTGTACTCCAACTCTTGCCGTTTCCGGCGCTAAGTTATTTTATTTCCTCGTTGTCGGGTTTTTGTTTTCGTGTGTTGTTGCCTTTGTCATGCATCTCATATCATGTCATCATGTGCATTGCATTTGCATACGTGTTCGTCTCATGCATCCGAGCATTTTTCCTGTTGTCCGTTTTGCATTCCGGCGCTCCTATGTTCCCCGATGGTCCTTTCTACCTCTTTTCGTGTTTGGGGGTTAAACATTTCCGGATTGGACCAAGACTTGTCATGCGGCCTTGGTTTACTACCGGTAGACCACCTGTCAAGTTTCGTGCCATTTGGACTTCGTTTGATACTCCAACGGTTAACCGAGGGACCGAAAAGGCCTCGTTTGTGTTGCAGCCCAACACCCTTCCAATTTGATCAAAAACCCACCTAAGCCTCCTCCATCATCTCGGTCGTTCGATCATGATCGCGTGGCCGCAAACCGCACCTCATTTGGAGCTTCCTAGCTCCCTCTATGCCTATAAATAGATCCCTTAACAAAAATCCCGGATCCCCTCCTTCCAAACCCTAGCTTTCCACCTCGCGCGCCGCCGGACATGTCCGAAGCCGCGCCGGACAGATCCCCACCGCCAACCGCCGCCTGACACGTGGCGTCCGCCGCCCCACATCGCCGCCAGCCGCGCCGGCCCGCGAAGCCCGCTGGGAGCTCCCGCGGCCCATCTCCGCCGACCCGTGCCCGAGGCGCCAGGGGCTCGCCGCGCCGCCCGCCTACCTCAGCGCGCCGCCGCCGCCAAGACGCCGCCCCGCCGCCTCGCTCGTCTCCGGCGAGCGCCGCCCGAGACCGCCGCGCCTCCTCACCGCGGCCACCTCGTCGCCAGGTCCGGCGACGACCTCCTCTGGCCAGCCAAGCTCCGGCGATGACGAACTCCGGCAACCCCGAACTGCTACAGTGTCGAGTCCCGATCCAGATCTGAAAACCTCGGTTGATTTTTATCCCCGAACCCTAATTTTTTGCAAACTTTGGCATGTCATAACTCTCTCATCGTAGATCCAATTTGTGCGTGTAGCATATCAAAATGTTCGTCCCGACGAGTACATCATTTCATCTCATTGCATCATTTTCATTTGAGCTCATGTTGATGCCCGAAATGTTGTTGGAAGAGGGCTATGTGATGAATTTGTCAGATCTGTTTTAGCAAATGGCATTTTGTCATTTTTGCCATATTTAACGTGTGCATGCTATGTTCCTGAGCTCTACATGTGTTTTGTTATATGCCATGCCATCTTTACAGAGGTGCTTGCCATGTATTTTTGTGATATTTGTGGTGACTAGCACAAGCTTGCAAAGTAGCGTAATCGGTAATGCTGATTTCAGCGATTTAGAATTTCACTAAGTCCTTGTTCTGTTTTTGTCGTTATGCCTTATGTTCATGTTGTTTCCTAGTGGTCCGTGCCTCTTTTGAGGATGATCAGTAATGATGTTTTTTTAACATTATGGTGCTCTATCCATCCATGTCTTTGTTTGCATTTATGGAGCACCCTGCTTGAGTCAATCGAGCTCTACTTTTGCTATAAAATGATCCTGGCAGATTGTTGACATGTTTAGCGATTTTGCCGAGGATGTTGCTATTGATCCGTGCATGCTATGTTGTTGTTCTTGCCATGTCTAGCTTCCATGGCATGTATTCTTGATGGGTGTATGCTTAGTTTGTCATGCCATGCTCTGTAGTGAGTGCATCGAGTTCGTAAACATGCCTACTCGTTAACTGTTTTGCATGCTCCAGTTTTTCACTAAGTCTGAATCTGTTTATGTTTTTGCCATGTTCACATGCTTGCAATGGTATTGTCTGTTCCCTTTTGGCTCAAGGTCACTAAGGGACTTTTGTTAAGTGCTTTGAGTAGCTTCATTTCATGCCTTGCTTTGCCATGTTAAGTTCCTGTAGCTTGTAGTTTTCATGCTCTAAAATGTGCTTCCTGATGATAAATTCCAGACTTGTGTTAATTTCACCAAGTCTGAAACCTGTTATCATTTGCACTTTTGCCATGCTTGTTTGAACCTGTTAATGGATGAATTAGCCGTAGCTCAGTGTTCATCCTTTGTCAAGCTTCATGATTGGATCCCTGCTATGTATTTTGTTGTTATGTTTGAGTGCTGTAGCATATTTATCTTGATGCATTTAGTTGGTCACTTGCGGATTATCGCAGACTGGTGCCATATTTGTTTTGCTTGCCATTTCCAAACCATGCATCCGATTCCGGTGATCTTTACATCGATTTCAACCGAAATCACCTCACCTTTCTAGTGGCACTCTTGGATTTACAAGTTGAGGCCAGGTTCAATCATTCCTTGTCAAATCTTGTATATGCATCACATACCGCATCCCGCATATCATACCATGTTTGCATCATGTTGTTTGAGCATTGCATGTGGTTGATTGTGTTCCGTTTGCTTGTTGTTCTTGTTTGGGTAGAGCCGGGAGACGAGTTCATGAACGAGGAGCCCGTTGAGTTCGCTTACGAGGATCAAGTCAACTCTGACAACTTTGCAGGCAAGATGATCATACCCTCGAAATCACTTCTATCTTTGCTTGCTAGATGCTCGCTCTTTTGCTATGCCTATGCTACGATACCTACCACTTGCTTATCATGCCTCCCAAATTGCCATGTCAAACCTCTAACCCACCATGTCCTAGCAAACCGTTGATTGGCTATGTTACCGCTTTGCTCAGCCCCTCTTATAGCGTTGCTAGTTGCAGGTGAAGATTGGAGATCGTTCCTTGTTGGAACATTGTTTATTGTTGGGATATCACTATATTATCTTGTTATCTTAATGCACCTATATACTTGGTAAAGGGTGGAAGGCTCGGCCTTATGCCTGGTGTTTTGTTCCATTCTTTCCGCCCTAGTTTCCGTCATATCAGTGTTATGTTCCCGGATTTTGCGTTCCTTACGCGGTTGGGTTATAATGGGAACCCTTGACAGTTCGCCTTGAATAAAACTCCTCCAGCAATTCCCAACCTTGGTTTTACCATTCGCCACCTAGCCTTTTTCCCTTGGGTTTCGCGGACTCAAGGGTCATCTTTATTTTAACCCCCCCGGGCCAGTGCTTCTCTAAGTGTTGGTCCAACTAAGCGATGTCCGGGGCTACCAGGGGCAACTCTGGGCTGGCCTACCCGACGTCTGGCTCATCTGAGTGTGCCCTGAGAACGAGATATGTGTAGCTCCTATCGGGATTTGTCGGCACATTCGGGCGGTGTTGCTGGACTAGTTTTACCATTGTCGAGGATGTCTTGTAATCGGGACGCCGAGTCTGATCGGATTGTCTTGGGAGAAGGAATATCCTTCGTTGACCATGAGAGCTTGTGATGGGCTAAGTTGGGACTCCCCTACAGGGATTTGAACTTTCGAAAGCTGTGCCCGCGGTTATGGGCAGATGGGAATTTGTTAATGTCCGGTTGTAGATAACCTGAAACTTAACTTAATTAAAATGAATCAACCGCGTGTGTAACCGTGATGGTCTCTTCTCGGCGGAGTCCAGGAAGTGAACACGGTGTTGGAGTAATGCTTGACGTAGGTTGTTCTAAGATCACTTCTTGATCATAGTTGTTCGCCAGTGCTTTTGCCTTCTCTTCTCGCTCTCATTTGCGTATGTTAGCCACCATATATGCTAGTCGCTTGCTGCAGCTCCACATCATACCTTGCCTTACCTTTAAGCTTAAATAGTCTTGATCGCGAGGGTGCGAGATTGCTGAGTCCCCGTGACTCACAGTTTACTTCCAAAACCAGATGCAGGGACCGATGATACCGCTCCAGACGATGCGCTTGAGCTCAAGTGGGAGTTCAATGAAGACTCTCGTCGTTACTATGTGTCTTTCCCAGATGATCAGTAGTGGTGCCCAGTTGGGGCGATCGGGGACTTTGTCGCATGTGGGGGTTGATCTTTATTTTGGTACCGTAGTCGGAGCATGAGTGTATTGGATGATTGTAATGTTATTCATGTATTTGTGTGACGTGGTGAGTGTAAGCCAACTATGTATCCTTTCCCCTTTTATCTATTTACATGGGTTGTTGTGAAGATTACCTTACTTGCGACATTGCTTTCAATGCGGTTATGCCTCTAAGTCGTGCTTCGACACGTAGGAGATATAGCCGCATCGAGGGCGGTACAAGTTGGTAATCAGAGCCTTCCCCGACCTTAGGAGCCCCCTGCTTGATCGAATCGTTGGCGTTGTTGAGTCTAGAAAAATGTTTTGAGTCATTTAGGAATTATATATCGAAGAGTTAGGAATTCTTTTTACTCCCCAGTCCCTTCATCGCTCTGGTGAGGTATCCTGACGTAGAGTTTTGACTCTTCTCTTCTCAAATTTCACTAAATTTTTTTTAGGATCACGCGGGTATCTTGGAATCATTCCGATCGATTTGTGACGAGAACATTGTTCTTGGTGCCTCCCGTCATTTAGGGGTTGTGGCAGTGTCCCGGGGAGTTGAGCTCCGAGGTGTTGTCGTCACAATTTTATCGTTGAGATTCTGGAATACCTGAGTTTCGCCGACATGGAAAATCTCTTTTATGCAGTTGTTGGTGAGATAACCTCGACGCCACCCAGTACTGGGGCGGGAGTTCGAGAGTATTACCATAACTCATACAACGGATGCTTTTCGAAGGTTGAGGTAGATGATTTCCGAAGTTTTTCTCGGTTATGTGTTGAAGGATGGGTGCAACTGGATGTAGGATTTGCTAGATTTGGGTGAGATATTATGCTTCCCCTGTATCCCCAACACCCGATTGCATAACCGGAATGGTTCGGGAGTTTCATAGGTGGGAATTATTGTAGCTCTAGTTCTTCTTCCGCGGATATTTGGTTTGGGATTGGGTAATCCTCACCAAGTATTTGTTCTTGTTCCGTACCTTGTTGTTTTTCTTCTACCTCAATTCTAAGTGGCTTCTCAATTTATGGATATGTGACCATTTCAATTGGAATGCATTCGTTCATTTGGTTCGGATGTGAAGACTTTATGTCGCAATTTCAATCCGTTTGATTCAGCTCAAATATATGTCTGTCAAGTTGCTAACGGATGTCAACCTCTTCAGGATGGCTCCTCCAACGCGCACGACTCCGAATCCTGATCCGCCACCACCACCTCCACCTCTGGAGGCATGGCAAGCTGTGATGGCCGCTACCAATGCAAACACGTAGCTGATCATGCAACTTCTTCAAGAGCGCAACCAAGGGAACCAGGGCCATGGCAACAATCAGAATCAGTTTGCTACACTCAACCAGTTCCTCGCTAATCAGCCAAAGACCTTCAACAATTGTGTTGAGGCAACAGACGCTGATGATTGGCTCGTGGACATATGCAAGCATTTCGAGTGCAGTAACATCAGGCCTGAGGACTTTGTCAAGTTCGCCTCCTTCCAACTCAAAGACCAAGCTGCAGAATGGTTTCAGCAGTACAAACATTCCAGAGGAGGCCGTGTGATTACCTGGGATGAATTCCGTCAAGACTTCAAAGCTCATCATATTCCTCAGAGTGTGGCTGAGAGCAAGCGTGAGGAATTCCGCAACCTGAAGCAAGGCACTATGTCTGTTTACCAGTACAACATCATGTTTCAGAAGCTCGCCTGTTTTGCTAAGCAGGATGTCCCTGACGAGAAGAGCATGGTATATCAGTTCAGGGGTGGTCTTAGAGAAGAAATCCAGCTAGCTCTCGTCCTCTTTGAGCCCAAGAAGTACGATGAGTTTTACAACATGGCAATGAAGCAAGAGACTGCTCAACTGAAGTTCGATGCTTCCAAGAAGCGAGTCAGAGATGCAACTCCTTCTTCCTCAACTCAAGTGGCTAAGCAGCAAAAGTATTGGCTTCCTCCTCCTCCGTTCTGTCAGCCTTATCAGCAGAAGAGCAATGGTGGCAGTGGATCTTCCCACCCACCCAACCCTGGCTTTCAGAACAAGACTTTGTCTACAGCTCCAAGATCAAGTGCTCCGTATCACCGTCCTCTCTCGGAGGTCACGTGCAACAAGTGCCAACAGAAGGTGCACTATGCCAACAAATGCTTCAATTAGAGGCGTCTCCCTCCTCCTCCTCCTGTGAGATCGGCAAGTATAGCTGTGGTCAAGCATAACCCCAAGTCTGCTAAGGTCAACTTGATGAATGCAGCTCAGGCAGAGGACTCATCAGATGTCATCATGGGTAACCTTCCTGTTAACGATATTCCTGCAAAAGTTCTTTTTGACATTGGTGCATCGCATTGTTTCATCTCGAGACCATTTGTTTCTAAGCATGAGTTGCCTTTACAAGATTTACCTAGGCAGTTATCAGTTGTTTCTCCGGGTAAATTCATGAATGCAAGCGCTATAGCCCCGGATGTTACTATCACGTTGGGCGACTACAAGTTTCTATCCTCTCCAGTGGTCCTTGGTAACTCGGATATTGATCTTATTCTTGGTATGGATTGGCTTTCTAAGCACAAGGCTCAGCTTGATTGTGCTGCCAGGCAGATTCAATTGACTCATTCGTCTGAGGATGTAATTGTCTTTGCCGCAAGGGATGATACCATTCGTCTGTTTTCTCTCAATGAGAAGGATGAGATGGAGGCCATCTCGCAAATTCTAGTCGTTTGCGAATATCAAGACGTCTTTCCAGAAGAGCTTCCAGGAATGCCTCCGCACCGGCAAGTTGAATTTGTCATCGATCTTGAGCCTGGCACGGAACCTGTTTGCAAACGTCCTTACAAGCTGGGACCCAAAGAGTTGAAGGAGCTGAAGAAACAACTCGATGAACAAGAGCGAATGGGTCTCATCCGACCTAGTTCTTCTCCGTGGGGCTGTGGAGTTCTTTTTGTGAAGAAGAAGGATGGAACGGACCAACTTTGTGTTGACTACCGTCCATTGAACAAGAAGACTATAAAGAACAAGTACCCACTTCCCAACATCAACGAGCTGTTTGAACAACTCAAAGGTGCTCAAGTGTTCTCCAAGCTTGATCTCCATATGGGCTATCACCAGATTCGAATTCGTGAGCAAGATATCCCCAAGACAGCATTCAGAACAAGCTATGGTTCATATGAATACACTGTCATGTCTTTTGGCCTCATCAACGCTCCTCCGACTTTCTCTCGCATGATGAACTTCATCTTCAACGCCTACACAAATGACTTCGTCTTGGTCTACCTCGATGACATTTTGGTCTTTTCCAAGAACAAGGAAGATCATGCCAAGCACTTGCGTTTGGTGCTCGATAAGCTCAGAGAACATCAGTTCTACGCCAAGTTTTCAAAGTGCGAGTTTTGGCTCGATGAGGTTCTCTATCTTGGGCATATCATCTCTGACAAGGGCATAGCGGTGAATCCTGAGAAGGTGTCTGCAATTGTGAATTGGGAACCACCTCAGAACGTGAAGAAACTCCGCAGCTTCCTTGGTCTCGCAAGCTATTGTCGAAGATTCGTTGAGAACCTCTCAAAGATCGCGAAGCCTCTTTCCAACCTTCTCCAGAAGCATGTCAAGTACGTTTGGTCTCCTGAATGTGACATCGCTTTCAACATCCTGAAAGAGAGATTAGTCACTGCTCCAGTTCTGACTCCTCCTGATGAATCCAAACCGTTCGAGGTCTTCTGTGATGCCTCTCTTCAAGGTCTTGGTGCAGTGTTGATGCAAGAGAAAAAAGCTGTGGCTTATACCTTGTTGGAAATATGCCCTAGAGGCAATAATAAATTGGTTATTATTATATTTCCTTATTCATGATAATCGTTTATTATCCATGCTAGAATTGTATTGATAGGAAACTCAGATACATGTGTGGATACATAGACAACACCATGTCCCTAGTAAACCTCTAGTTGACTAGCTCATTGATCAATAGATGGTTACAGTTTCCTGACCATGGACATTGGATGTCGTTGATAACGGGATCACATCATTAGGAGAATGATGTGATGGACAAGACCCAATCCTAAGCCTAGCACAAAGATCGTGTAGTTTGTATGCTAAAGCTTTTCTAATGTCAAGTATCATTTCCTTAGACCATGAGATTGTGCAAATCCCGGATACCGTAGGAGTACTTTGGGTGTGCCAAACATCACAACTTAACTGGGTGGTTATAAAGGTACACTACAGGTATCTCCGAAAGTGTCTGTTGGGTTGGCACGAATCGAGACTGGGATTTGTCACTCTGTGTAAACGGAGAGGTATCTCTGGGCCCACTCGGTAGGAAATCATCATAATGTGCACAATGTGATCAAGGAGTTGATCACGGGATGATGTGTTACGGAACGAGTAAAAGAGACTTGCCAATAACGAGATTGAACAAGGTATCGGGATACCGACGATCGAATCTCGGGCAAGTATCGTACCGCTAGACAAAGGGAATTGTATACGGGATTGATTAAGTCCTTGACATCGTGGTTCATCTGATGAGATCATCGTGGAACATGTGGGAGCCAACATGGGTATCCAGATCCCGCTGTTGGTTATTGACCGGAGAGTTATCTTGGTCATGTCTGCATGGTTCCCGAACCCGTAGGGTCTACACACTTAAGGTTCGATGATGCTAGGGTTATAGGGAATAGATATATGTGGTTACCGAATGTTGTTCGGAGTCCCGGATGAGATCTTGGATGTCACGAGGAGTTCCGGAATGGTCTGGAGGTAAAGATTTATATACGGGAAGTCCTGTTTTGGTCGCCGGAAAAGTTTCGGGTTTTATCGGTAATGTACCGGGACCACCGGGAGGGTCCCGGTGGTCCACCAAGTGGGGCCACCAGCCCCGGAGGGTTGCATGGGTCAAGTGTGGGAGGGGACCAGCCCCAGGTGGGCTGGTGGGCCCCCCCACCAAGGCCCAAGGCGCAAGGGAGAGTGGAAGGGGGCAAACCCTAGGCTCAGATGGGCCTAAGGCCCACCTAGTGGTGCGCCCCCCTCTCTCCCCCCCTTGGCCACCCCCCTAGATGGGATCTAGGGCTGGCCGCCACCCCTAGGGGTGGAAACCTAGGTGGGGGCACAGCCCCTCCCCTCCCCCTATATATACTTGAGGTTTTGGGCTGCCATAGATGATTCAATCTTCTTCTTGGCGCAGCCCTACCCCTCTCCCTCCTCGTCTCTTGCGGTGCTTGGCGAAGCCCTGCTGGAGTACCACGCTCCTCCACCACCACCACGCCATCGTGCTGCTGCTGGATGGAGTCTTCCCCAACCTCTCCTTCTCCCCTTGATGGATCAAGGCGTAGGAGACATCACCGGGCTGTACGTGTGTTGAACACGGAGGTCCCGTCCGTTCGGCACTAGGATCATCGGTGATTTGGATCACGACGAGTACGACTCCATCAACCCCATTCACTTGAACGCTTCCGCGTAGCGATCTACAAGGGTATGTAGATGCACTCTCCTTCCCCTCGTTGCTAGATTACTCCATAGATTGATCTTGGTGATGCGTAGAAAATTTTGAATTTCTGCTACGTTCCCCAACAGTGGCATCATGAGCTAGGTCTATGCGTAGTTTCTATGCACGAGTAGAACACAAAGTAGTTGTGGGCGTCGATTTTGTCAATTTACTTGCCGTTACTAGTCTTATCTTGATTCGGTGGCATCGTGGGATGAAGCGGCCCGGACCGACCTTACACGTACACTTACGTGAGACAGGTTCCACCGACTGACATGCACTAGTTGCATAAGGTGGCTAGCGGGTGTCTGTCTCTCCCACTTTAGTCGGATCGGATTCGATGAAAAGGGTCCTTATGAAGGGTAAATAGCAATTGGCATATCACGTTGTGGTTTTTGCGTAGGTAAGAAATGTTCTTGCTAGAAACTCATAGCAGCCACGTAAAACATGCAAACAACAATTAGAGGACGTCTAACTTGTTTTTGCAGGGTATGCTATGTGATGTGATATGGCCAAAGGATGTGATGAATGATATATGTGATGTATGAGATGATCATGTTCTTGTAATAGGAATCACGACTTGCATGTCGATGAGTATGACAACCGGCAGGAGCCATAGGAGTTGTCTTAATTTATTTATGACCTGCGTGTCAACATAAACGTCATGTAATTACTTTACTTTATTGCTAATCATTAGCTGTAGTAGTAGAAGTAATAGTTGGCGAGACAACTTCATTAAGACACGATGATGGAGATCATGGTGTCATGCCGGTGACGATGATGATCATGGAGCCCCGAAGATGGAGATCAAAAGGAGCAATATGATATTGGCCATATCATGTCACTATTTGATTGCATGTGATGTTTATCATGTTTATACATCTTATTTGCTTAGAATGACGGTAGTAAATAAGATGATCCCTCATTAAAATTTCAAGAAAGTGCCCCCCCTAACTGTGCACCGTTGCGAAAGTTCGTCGTTTCGAAGCACCACGTGATGATCGGGTGTGATAGATTCTTCCGTTCGAATACAACGGGTGTTGACGAGCCTAGCATGTACAGACATGGCCTCGGAACACATGCAAAACACTTAGGTTGACTTGACGAGCCTAGCATGTACAGACATGGCCTCGGAACACAAGAGACCGAAAGGTCGAGCATGAGTCGTATGGTAGATACGATCAACATGAAGATGTTCACCGATGTTGACTAGTCCGTCTCACGTGATGATCGGACACGGCCTAGTTGACTCGGATCATGTAATCACTTAGATGACTAGAGGGATGTCTATCTGAGTGGGAGTTCATAAGATGAACTTAATTATCCTGAACATAGTCAAAAGGTCTTCGCAAATTATGTCGTAGCTCGCGCTTCAGTTCTACTGTTTAGATATGTTCCTAGAGAAAATTTAGTTGAAAGTTGATAGTAGCAATTATGCGGACTAGGTCCGTAAACTGAGGATTGTCCTCATTGCTTCATAGAAGGCTTATGTCCTTAATGCACCGCTCAGTGTGCTGAACCTCGAACATCGTCTGTGGATGTTGCGAACATCTGACATACACATTTTGATAACTACGTGATAGTTCAGTTAAACGGTTTAGAGTTGAGGCACCGAAGACGTTTTGAAACGTCGCGAAACATATGAGATGTTTTGAGGGCTGAAATTGGGATTTCAGGCTCGTGCCCACGTCAAGAGGTATAAGACCTCCGACGATTTTCTTAGCCTGCAAACTAAGGGAGAAAAGCTCAATTGTTGAGCTTGTGCTCAGATTGTCTGAGTACAACAATCATTTGAATCGAGTGGGAGTTGATCTTCCAGATGAGATAGTGTTGTTTCTCCGAGGTCATTACCACCAAGCTGCTAGAGCTTCGTGATGAACTATAATATATCAGGGACATATATGATGATCCTTGAGATATTCGCGATGTTTGACACCACAAAAGTAGAAATCAAGAAGGAGCATCAATTGTTGATGGTTGGTGAAACCACTAGTTTCAAGAAGGGCAAGGGCAAGAAGGGATACTTCATGAAACGGCAAATCAGCTGCTGCTCTAGTGAAGAAACCCAAGGTTGAACCTAAACCCGAGACTAAGTGCTTCTGTAATAAGGGGAACAGCCACTGGAGCAGAATTACCCTAGATACTTGGTAGATGAGAAGGCTGGCAAGGTCGATAGAAGTATATTGGATATACATTGTGTTAATGTGTACTTTACTAGTACTCCTAGTAGCACCATGGTATTAGATACCGGTTTGGTTGCTAAGTGTTAGTAAACTCGAAATAAAAGGCTGCGGAGTAAACGGAGACTAGCTAAAGGTGAGCTGGCGATATGTGTTGGAAGTTTTTCCCAAGCTTGATGTGATCAAGCATCGCACGCTCCCTCTACCATCGAGATAGGTGTTTGCGTTGAGCATAGACATGATTGGATTATGTCTATCGCAATACGGTTATTCATTTAAGGAGAATAATGGTTACTCTGTTTATTTGAATAATGCCTTCAATGGTCTTGCACCTAAATGAATGGTTTATTGAATCTCGATCGTAGTGATACACATGTTCATACCAAAAGATATAAGATAGTACCACCTACTTGTGGCACTGCCACGTAAGTCATATCGGTATAAAACGCATGAAGAAGCTCCATGTTGATGGATCTTTGGGCTCACTCGTTTTTGAAAAGTTTGAGACATGCGAACCATGTCTATTGGTGTATATGCATGAAGAAACTCCATGCAAATGGACCGTTTGGACTCACTTGATTTTGAATCACTTGAGACATGCAAATCATACCACATGGGCAAGATGACTGAAAGCCTCGTTTTCAGTAAAATGGAACTAGAAAGCAACTTGTTGGAAGTAATACATTTTGATGTGTGCAGTCCAATGAGTGCTGAGGCGTGTAGTGGATATCATTATGTTCTTACTTCACAGATGATTTGAGTAGATGTTGAGTATATTTACTTGATGAATCACGAGTCTGAATTATTGAAAGGTTCAAGTAATTTCAGGGTGAAGTTGAAAGATCGTCGTGACAAGACGATAAAATATCTATGATATGATCATAGAGATGAATATCTGAATTACGAGTTTGGCACAGAATTAAGACATTGTGGAAATCGTTTCACAACTAATACAGCCTGGAACACCATAGTGTGATGGTGTGTCCGAACATCATAACTGCACCCTATTGGATATGATGCATACCATGATGTCTCTTATCGAATTACCACGATAGTTTATGGGTTAGGCATTAGAGACAACCACATTCACTTTAAATAGGGCACCACGTAATTCCGATAAGATGACACCGTATGAACTATGGTTTAGAGAAACCTAAGCTGTCATTTCTTAAAAGTTTGGGGCTGCGACGCTTATGTGAAAAGTTTCAGGCTGATAAGCTCGAACCCAAAGCGGATAAATGCATCTTCATAGGACACCCAAAACAGTTGGGTATACTTCCTAATTCAGATCCGAAAGCAATAGGGATTGTTTCTAGAATCGGGTCCTTTCTCGAGGAAAAGTTTCTCTCGAAAGAATTGAGTGGGAGGATGGTGGAGACTTGATGAGGTTATTGAACCGTCACTTCAACTAGTGTATAGCAGGGCACAAAGAGTTGTTCCTGTGGCACCTACACCAACTGAAGTGGAAGCTTATGATATTGATCATGAGACTTCGGATCAAGTCACTCCCAAACCTCGTAGGATGACAAGGATGCGTACTACTTCAGAGTGGTACGTAATCCTGTCTTGGAAGTCATGTTGCTAGACAACAATGAACCTACGAGCTATGGAGAAGCGATGGTGGGCCTGGATTCCAAAATGGCTCGAGGCCATATAATCCGAGAAAGGATCCATATATAAAAACAAAGTGTAGACTTTGGAAGAACTACTTGATGGTTGTAAGGCTGTTAGGTACATATGGATTTTAAAAGGAAGACGAACAATGATGGTAAGTATCACCATTAAGAAAGCTCGACTTGTCATTAAGATGTTTTCCGACAAGTTCAAGGAGTTGACTACGATGAGACTTTCTCACTCGTAGCGATGCTAAGAGTCTGTTGGAATTATATTAGCGATTACTGCATTATTTATGAAATCTTGCAGATAGGATGTCAAAACATTGTTTCCTCAACGATTTTCTTGAGGAAAGGTTGTATGTGATACAACCGGAAGGTTTTGTCAATCCTGAAAGATGCTAATAAGTATGCAAAGCTCCAGCAATCCTTCTAAGGACTGGAGTAAGCATCTCGGAGTTGGAATGTATGCTTTGATGAGATGATCAAAGATTTTGGGTGTATACAAAGTTTATGAGAAACTTGTATTTCCAAAGAAGTGAGTGGGAGCACTATAGAATTTCTGATGAATATATGTTGTTGATCAGAAATGACGTAGAATTTCTGGAAAGCATATAGGGTTATTTTGAAAGTGTTTTTCAATGGAAAGCCTGGATTAAGCTACTTGAACATTGAGCATCAAGATCTATAAGGATAGATCAAAACGCTTAATGGTACTTTCAAATGAGCACATACCTTGACATGATCTTGAAGGTGTTCAAGATGGATCAGTCAAAGAAGGAGTTCTTGCCTGAGTTGTAAGGTATGAAGTTAAGACTTAAAGCTCGACCACGGCAGAAGAAAGAGGAAGGACGAAGGTCGTCCCCTATGCTTTTGTCATAGGCTCTATACGGTATGCCATGTTGAGTACCGCACCTGATGTGTGCCTTGCCACATATCTGGCAAGAGGGTACAAAGGTAATCTAGGAGTAGATCACCAGATAGCGGTCTAAATTATCCTTAGAGGAATAAGGATATGTTTCTCGGTTATGGAGGTGATAAAGAGTTCGACGTAAAGAGTTACGTCGATGCAAGCTTAACACCTATCCGGATAGCTCTGAGTAGAGATACCGGGATACGTATAATGGAGCAACAATTTAGAATAGCTCCAAGTAGAACAGTTATTTGAAATGGCTCCAAATGTAGCGTAGTAGTTGCATCTACAAGATGACATAGAAATTTGCGAAGTACATACGGATCTGAATGTTGCAGACCCGTTGACTGAAACCTCTCTCACAAGCATAACATGATCAAACCCGGAACTCTTTGGGTGTTAGTCACATGGGGATGTGACCTTGAGTGTTAATCACATATCGATGTGAACTGGATTATTGACTCTAGTGCAAGTGGGAGACTGTTGGAAATATGCCCTAGAGGCAATAATAAATTGGTTATTATTATATTTCCTTGTTCATGATAATCGTTTATTATCCATGCTGGAATTGTATTGATAGGAAACTCAGATACATGTGTGGATACATAGACAACACCATGTCCCTAGTAAACCTCTAGTTGACTAGCTCGTTGATCAATAGATGGTTACAGTTTCCTGACCATGGACATTGGATGTCGTTCACATCATTAGGAGAATGATGTGATGGACAAGACCCAATCCTAAGCCTAGCACAAAGATCGTGTAGTTCGTATGCTAAAGCTTTTCTAATGTCAAGTATCATTTCCTTAGACCGTGAGATTGTGCAACTCCCGGCTACCGTAGGAGTACTTTGGGTGTGCCAAACGTCACAACGTAACTGGGTGGCTATAAAGGTACACTACAGGTATCTCCGAAAGTGTCTGTTGGGTTGGCACGAATCGAGACTGGGATTTGTCACTCTGTGTAAACGGAGAGGTATCTCTAGGCCCACTCGGTAGGACATCATCATAATGTGCACAATGTGATCAAGGAGTTGATCACGGGATGATGTGTTACGGAACGAGTAAAAGAGACTTGCCAATAACGAGATTGAACAAGGTATCGGGATACCGACGATCGAATCTCGGGCAAGTATCGTACCGCTAGACAAAGGGAATTGTATACGGGATTGATTAAGTCCTTGAAATCGTGGTTCATCCAATGAGATCATCGTGGAACATGTGGGAGCCAACATGGGTATCCAGATCCGGCTGTTGGTTATTGACCGGAGAGTTATCTCGGTCATGTCTGCATGGTTCCCGAACCCGTAGGGTCTACACACTTAAGGTTCCATGACGCTAGGGTTATAGGGAATAGATATATGTGGTTACCGAATGTTGTTCGGAGTCCCGGATGAGATCCCGGACGTCACGAGGAGTTCCGGAATGGTCCGGAGGTAAAGATTTATATATGGGAAGTCCTGTTTTGGTCGCCGGAAAAGTTTCGGGTTTTATCGGTAATGTACCGGGACCATCGGGAGGGTCCCGGTGGTCCACCAAGTGGGGCCACCAGCCCCGGAGGGCTGCATGGGTCAAGTGTGGGAGGGGACCAGCCCCAGGTGGGCTGGTGCGCCCCCCCACCAAGGCCCAAGGCGCAAGGGAGAGTGGAAGGGGGCAAACCCTAGGCTCAGATGGGCCTAAGGCCCACCTAGTGGTGCGCCCCCTCTCTCCCCCCTTGGTCGCCCCCCTAGATGGGATCTAGGGCTGGCCGCCACCCCTAGGGGTGGAAACCTAGGTGGGGGCGCAGCCCCTCCCCTCCCCCTATATATACTTGAGGTTTTGGGCTGCCATAGACGATTCAATCTTCTTCTTGGCGCAGCCCTACCCCTCTCCCTCCTCATCTCTTGCGGTGCTTGGCGAAGCCCTGCTGGAGTACCACGCTCCTCCACCACCACCACGCCATCGTGCTGCTGCTGGATGGAGTCTTCCCCAACCTCTCCTTCTCCCCTTGCTGGATCAAGGCGTAAGAGACGTCACCGGGCTGTACGTGTGTTGAACACGGAGGTGCCGTCCGTTCGGCACTAGGATCATCGGTGATTTGGATCACGACGAGTACGACTCCATCAACCCCGTTCACTTGAACGCTTCCGCGTAGCGATCTACAAGGGTATGTAGATGCACTCTCCTTCCCCTCGTTGCTAGATTACTCCATAGATTGATCTTGGTGATGCGTAGAAAATTTTGAATTTCTGCTACGTTCCCCAACATACCTCTCTCCAGTTGAGCCCAATGAAAAGAACCACCCCACTCATGACCTCGAGTTGGCGGCAGTTGTTCATGCTCTTTTGACTTGGAGGCATCTCTTATTGGGAAGAAAAGTGGACATCTTCACTGACCACAAGAGTCTCAAGTACATCTTCACCGAGCCTAATCTCAACCTCAGGCAGACTCGTTGGGTCGAAATGATTCAAGAGTATAATCCAAGTATCGAATATACTCTAGGCAAGGCCAATGTAATTGCTGACGCTTTGAGCAGAAAGGCTTACTGCAAAAGTTTGATTCTCAAGCCTTACCAACCCAAGCTTTGTGAAGCTTTCCGCAAACTCAATCTGCAAGTTGTTCCTCAAGGTTTCCTCGCCAACCTCCAAGTCTCTCCTACTTTGGAAGATCAGATTCGTGAGGCTCAACTTCTTGATGCTATGGTGAAGAAGGTGAAGATTGGGATTGCCAAGAGTCAATCCAAGTACAAATGCTATCGCCTTGATGACAAGGATACTCTCTTCTTCGAGGATCGCATTGTTGTGCCTAAAGGTGACCTTCGTAAAGTCATTATGAACGAGGCTCACAATTCACTCCTCTCTATCCACCCTGGAAGTACAAAGATGTACCAGGACCTCAAGCAGGCGTATTGGTGGACTCGAATGAAACGCGAGATTGCTCAGTTCGTGAATGAATGTGATGTCTGCAGAAGAGTGAAGGTAGAACACCAACGACCAGCTGGTCTCCTCCAACCTCTTGCCATTCCAGAATGGAAGTTTGACCACATTGAGATGGACTTCGTGACAGGATTTCCAAAGTCCAAGCGTGGCAATGATGCTATATTCGTTGTCATCGACAAACTCACTAAAGTGGCTCATTTCCTTCCTATCAAAGAGTCTATCACAACAGCTCAATTGGCGGAGCTTTATACCTCTCGGATTGTCTCTCTGCATGGCATTCCGCAGTTGATTTCTTCAGATCGTGGCAGCATCTTTACCTCCAAGTTTTGGGATTCTTTTCAGAAGGCCATGGGCACGAACATCCGTTTCAGTATAGCTTTTCATCCTCAAACTAGCAGCCAAGTCAAGTGTGTCAATCAAATTCTTGAAGATATGCTCATGGCTTGCGTTATCTCTTTCGGTATGAAGTGGGAAGATTTTCTTCCATATGCCGAGTTTTCCTACAACAACAGCTTTCAAGCGAGTTCGGGCAAGGCCCCATTTGAAATTCTCTACGGCAGGAAGTGCCGTACTCCTCTTAACTGGTCAGAGACTGGTGACCGTCAACTTCTTGGAAATGACTTGATCACAGAGGCAGAGGAGATGTGCAAAGTCATTCGTGATAACCTCAAAGCAGCGCAATCGCGCCAGAAGAGCTACTATGATAGTAAGCATCATGATTCGGCTTTCGAGATCGGAGACCATGTTTACCTCCGCGTCTCTCCAATGAAGGGTACTCGTCACTTCGGTATCAAAGGGAAGCTTGCCCCTAGATACGTGGGTCTTTTCAAGACCGTCAGCAAGAGAGGCGATCTCGCCTATCAACTCGAGCTTCCCTCCAACTTTGCAAATGTGCATGATGTGTTCCATGTCTCTCAGCTCCGCAAGTGCTTCAAGACTCCTGAACGCACCGTGGACTTCGAAGACATTGATCTCCAAGAAGACCTTTCTTATCGTGAGCACCCAGTTGCTATTCTTGAAGAGACTGAGCGCAAGACTCGCAACAAGTCAATCAAATTCCTCAAAGTCAAGTGGTCACACCATTCTGACCGTGAAGCCACCTGGGAACGCGAGGATCACCTCCGTTCTGAGTACCCGGCGTTTTTCCAGTCCTAGATCTCGGGACGAGATCCTTTCGTAGTGGTGGAGTGTTGTAACACCCCGGATGTAATTTACCTTATCTGTACTCCAACTCTTGCCGTTTCCGGCGCTAAGTTATTTTATTTCCTCGTTGTCGGGTTTTTGTCTTCGTGTGTTGTTGCCTTTGTCATGCATCTCATATCATGTCATCATGTGCATTGCATTTGCATACATGTTCGTCTCATGCATCCGAGCATTTTTCCCGCTGTCCGTTTTGCATTCTGGCGCTCCTATGTTCCCCGGTGGTCCTTTCTACCTATTTTCGTGTGTGGGGGTTAAACATTTCCGGATTGGACCGAGACTTGTCATGCGGCCTTCGTTTACTACTGGTAGACCGCCTGTCAAGTTTCGTGCCATTTGGACTTCGTTTGATACTCCAACGGTTAACCGAGGGACCGAAAAGGCCTCGTTTGTGTTGCAGCCCAACACCCTTACAATTTGGTCCAAAACCCACCTAAGCCTCCTCCATCATCTCGGTCATTCGATCACGATCGTGTGGCCGCAAACCGCACCTCATTTGGAGCTTCCTAGCTCCCTCTATGCCTATAAATATATCCCTTAACAAAAATCCCGGATCCCCTCCTTCCAAACCCTAGCTTTCCACCTCGCGCGCCGCCGGACATGTCCGAAGCCGCGCCGGACAGATCCCCACTGCCAACCGCCGCCTGACACGTGGCGTCCGCCGCCCCACATCGCCGCCAGCCGCGCTGGCCCGCGAAGCCCGCGGGGAGCCCCCGCGGCCCATCTCCGCCGACCCGCGCCCGAGGCGCCAGGGGCTCGCCGCGCCGCTCGCCTACCTTAGTGTGCCGCCGCCTCCATCCAACTCCAGCGCCACCGCACGCCATTGCCGGAGGCCAACAGCCGCTGAAGCTCGCCGGCCGCCGCCGCCAAGACGCCGCCCCGCTGCCTCGCTTGTCTCCGGCGAGCGCCGCCCGAGACCGCCGCCCTCCGCCGCGCCTCCTCACCGCGGCCACCTCGTCGCCAGGTCCGACGACGACCTCCTCTGGCCGGCCAAGCTCTGGCGACGCTAAACTCTGGCGACCCCGAACTGCTACAGTGTCGAGTCCCGATCCAGATCTGAAAACCTTGGTTGATTTTTATCCCCAAACCCTAATTTTTTTGCAAACTTTGGCATGTCATAACTCTCTCATCGTAGATCCGATTTGTGCGTGTAGCATATCAAAATGTTCGTCTCGACGAGTACATCATTTCATCTCATTGCATCATTTTTAGTTGAGCTCATCTTGATGTCCTAAATGTTGTTGGAAGAGGGCTATGTGATGAATTTGTCAGATCTGTTTCAGCAAATGGCATTTTGTCATTTTTGCCATGTTTAATGTGTGCATGCTATGATCCTGAGCTCTACACGTGTTTTGTTATATGACATGCCATCTTTACAGAGGTGCTTGCCATGTATTTGTGTGATATTTGGGGTGACTAGCACAAGCTTGCAAAGTAGCGTAATCGATAATGCTGATTTCAGGGACTTAGAATTTCACTAAGTCCTTGTTTTGTTTTTGTCGTTATGCCTTATGTTCATGTTGTTTCCTAGTGGTCCGTGCCTCTCTTGAGGATGATCAGTAAGGATGTTTTGTTAACATTGTGGTGCTCTATCCATCCATGTCTTTGTTTGCATTTATGGAGCACCCTAGCTTGAGTCAATCGAGCTCTACTTCTGCTATAAAATGATCCTGGCAGATTGTTGACATGTTTAGCGATTTTGCCGAGGATGTTGCTATTTATCCATGCATGCTATGTTGTTGTTCTTGCCATGTCTAGCTTCCATTTCATGTATTCTTGATGGATGTATGCTTAGTTTGTCATGCCATGCTCTGTAGTGAGTGCATCGAGCTCGTAAACATCCCTACTCGTTAACTATTTTTGCATGCTCCAGTTTTTCACTAAGTCTGAATCTATTTATGTTTTTGCCATGTTCACATGCTTGCAATGGTATTGTCTGATCCCTTTTGGCTCAAGGTCACTAAGGGACTTTTGTTAAGTGCTTTGAGTATCTTCATTCCATGCCTTGCTTTGCCATGTTAAGTTCCTGTAGCTTGTAGTTTTCATGCTCTAAAGTGTGCTTCCTGATGATAAATTCCAGACTTGTGTTAATTTCACTAAATCTGAAACCTGTTATCATTTGCACTTTTGCCATGCTTGTTTGAACCTGTTAATGGATGTATTAGCCGTAGCTCAGTGTTCATCTTTTGTCAAGATTCATGAGTGGATCACTGCCATGTATTTTGTTGTTATGTTTGAGTGCTGTAGCATATTTATCTTGATGCATTTAGTTGGTCACTTGCTGATTATCGTAGGCCGGTGCCATATTTGTTTTGCTTGCCATTTCCAAACCGTGCATCCGATTCCGGTGATCTTTTGCTATGCCTATGCTACGATACCTACCACTTGCTTATCATGCCTCCTAAATTGCCATGTCAAACCTCTAAACCACCATGTCCTAGCAAATCGTTGATTGGCTATGTTACCGCTTTGCTCAGCCCCTCTTATAGCGTTGCTAGTTGCAGGTGAAGATTGGAGATCGTTCCTTGTTGGAACATTGTTTATTGTTGGGATATCACTATATTATCTTATTATCTCAATGCACCTATATACTTGGTAAAGGGTGGAAGGCTCGTCCTTATGCCTGGTGTTTTGTTCCACTCTTGCCGCCCTAGTTTCCGTCATATCGGTGTTACGTTCCCGGATTTTGCGTTCCTTACGCGGTTGGGTTATAATGGGAACCCCTTGACAGTTCGCCTTGAAAAAAACTCCTCCAGCAATTCCCAACCTTGGTTTTACCATTCGCCACCTAGCCTTTTTCCCTTGGGTTTCGCGGACTGAAGGGTCATCTTTATTTTAATCCCCTCGGGCTAGTGCTTCTCTAAGTGTTGGTCCAACTGAGCGATGTCCGGGGCTACCAGGGGCAACTCTGGGCTGGCCTACCCGACGTCTGGCTCATCTGAGTGTGCCCTGAGAACAAGATATGTGCAGCTCCTATCGGGATTTGTCGGCACATTCGGGCGGTGTTGCTGGACTAGTTTTACCATTGTCGAGGATGTCTTGTAACCGGGATGCCGAGTCTGATCGGATTGTCTTGGGAGAAGGAATATCCTTCGTTGACCGTGAGAGCTTGTGATGGGCTAAGTTGGGACTCCCCTGCAGGGATTTGAACTTTTGAAAGCCGTGCCCGCGGTTATGGGCAGATGGGAATTTGTTAATGTCCGGTTGTAGATAACCTGAAACTTAAACTTAATTAAAATGAATCAACCGCGTGTGTAACCGTGATGGTCTCTTCTCGGCGGAGTCCGGGAAGTGAACATAGTGTTGGAGTAATGCTTGACGTAGGTTGTTCTAGGATCACTTCTTGATCATAGTTATTTGTCTGTGCTTTTGCCTTCTCTTCTCGCTCTCATTTGCGTATGTTAGCCACCATATATGCTAGTCGCTTGCTGCAGCTCCACATCATACCTTGCCTTACCTTTAAGCTTAAATAGTCTTGATCGCGATGGTGCGAGATTGCTGAGTCCCCGTGACTCACAGTTTACTTCCAAAACCAGATGCAGGGACCGGTGATACCGCTCCAGACGATGCGCTTGAGATCAAGTGGGAGTTCGATGAAGACTCTCATCATACTATGTGTCTTTCCCAGATGATCAGTAGTGGTGCCCAGTTGGGGCGATCGGGGACTTTGTCGCATGTGGGGGTTGATCTTTATTTTGGTACCGTAGTCGGACCATGAGTGTATTGGATGATTGTAATGTTATTCATGTATTTGTGTGACGTGGCGAGTGTAAGCCAACTATGTATCCTTTCCCCTTTTATCTATTTACATGGGTTGTTGTGAAGATTACCTTACTTGCGACATTGCTTTCAATGCGGTTATGCCTCTAAGTCGTGCGTCGACACGTAGGAGATATAGCCGCATCGAGGGCGGTACAACTGCGCCCCTCCGCCCCTGCATGGTGCTATTATATTTGTAGATGTTTTTAGATGTTTTTAAATGCTATTCTTAGATGTTTTTACATGTTTTTAGATTATATTAGTTTATATTTAGTTTAGTTTTAAGATTAGGAAAATTTCGGATGTGTAGTTATATTTATTTAGATGTCTAGTTAATTTAAATGTTGTAATTTGTTCATAAAAATTGTGCACTTTTGTAGAGAAACTTTATTTTTTTCATATGTATGAAAATGTAGAGTGAAAAGTTTTATATATGCAAAAGTTACATTTTTAGAAAAGTTTTATATATCTAGCTAGGAAAAGAAGAAGAAAAAGAATGAGAGGAAAAAGGAAAATAAGAAGAGGAAGAAAGGAGAAGAAGAGGAGAGGAAGAAGAGGAGAAATAAATAAGAAGAGGAAAAAAGAAGAAAAAGAAGAGGAGAAGAAGAAAGTAATAGAGGAGAAGAAGAGAAAATAGATCTTTTTCTTTTTTTCTTCGTTGTCGATATACCCCGTCCTGATAACTTCGTTTAGTTTTAGGATTATTTTAGTTTATGTTTAGTTTAGGAAGAAGGAAAAGAAAAAGGAGAAGAAGAGGAGAGGAAGAAGAGAAGAAATAAATAAGAAGAGGAAAAGGGGAAAAAAGAGGAGAAGAAGAAAGGAATAGAGGAGAAGAAGAGAAAATAGAAAATTATTCTATTTTCTCTTCTTCTCCTCTTTTTTTTCTTCGATCTTCTCCTCCATTCCTTTCTTCTTCTCCTCTTTTTATTTCTTCTTCTTCTTCTTATTTTTTATCGGGTATGTCGTTGTCGATATACCCCGTCCCCGATAACTTCGAAATGAGGGGGGGGGGGGAGGGGTCGCCGAGGGTTCGAGGGGTGAGGGTCGGGAACTAGGCAACTAGCTAGGGTAGAGGGTCGAGGGTCGCCGAGGGTTCGAGGGTCGAGGGGTCATCGTATGTCGTCGTTGTCGATATACCCCCTCTCGACCGTGATAACTTATACCACGGGAGCACCCCCCGGCCCTCTCGCTCGACCAAAACTCTCGAGGACACCAAAACCATAGAAAAAAACGATGTCGGTCTCCTACCCCCTCCCGCCGCGCCCCTACCCGACAAACTCTCTCTAGGCCACCCAAAGTTACCAAGTTAAAAGAGCGTTTTCTTCGAGGCCACCCCATACCCTTGAAGCGTTGTCGAGGCCACCCCAAACCCTTGAAGCGTTGCCGATCGAGGCCACCCCAAACCCTAGAGAAGCAGCGTCGAGGCCACTAATTAATATGATTCCTTATTGTGATTAGCTAGCTAGTTCTACGTTTGCCACTAATATATTCATCTGTCATGTTTGAATAATAATTGCCATGTTGTAAAAATTTGGAGAAACTATGGACCCCCGAGACGAAGCAACAGAAGCGATTTTGGGGGACATAATCGCACATGGAACTGAGGCCGTCTTGTCGTTTCTCAGTGACACCGATGGTCTGGAAGGAGAGGGTGAAGAAGCAGACTATGGTGATCGAATTATGGAGGAGGAAGGACATGATCATGATGGCTCTGGTGACCCAATGCCGGTGCAAGAAGGACACCGTGATGACGGCTCCGGTGACCTAATGGAGTCCGGCCAGGTATATATATTAATTAAGCATGTGCTGACTATAGCTAGCTAATTGATGCATTAATTGTTTTTGGTATGTACACATATATTAATGAACTCTCGTCTTTCTTCTTTTTTCTAGCCCTCCGGATCGAGCACAACTTCGGTAAAGAGACGAGGCCCGAAGAAAAAGTTGCGCTCGGATGAAAGGTTTGAGATCATAGAAATTGCGCGCGATGGCATGCCGATTGAACCCATCCGGACAAAGGAAGCATTTGCTGCTCAGTGCGGGGTTCTTGTTAGGGAAAACATCCCGATCAGCATCCACCAATGGTTAAAGCCGGCTAAAGAAGACCCTGAGATGCCTTATGTCTCTGATATGCAGAAAGATGATCTTTGGACCACGCCGAAGGCAAATTTCACCCTACCGCCAGAGGAGGATCCAGAGAAGCCAGTTAAAGAGCAATTGATCAAGTCTCATGCTCTTAAGAAGATGGCAGAACTATTCAGGAGGTGGAAGAATGAGCTGAAATTTTTTTTCGACAAAGAATAGACACCAGAATTCATCGGCCGGTATGAGAAGATCAGGGATCACTGGCCCGCATTTGTGGCCCACAAGACATCAGACAAGAGTAAGAAGATGTCGGTGACAAACAAGAAGAATTCTGCGAAGAAGAAGCTTCACCATCGCACGGGGTCAGGTGGCTACCTCAAAGCCCGACCGTTGTGGGACAAGGCTGAGAATGACCTGCTTGATAAAGGGGTCGAACCAGAGACATTGATGTGGCCAGACCATTGCCGGACTTGGTTCTTCGGGGCTGGCGGAACCTTGGACCCTGTATCAGGGAAGTGCGTTTGGACGGACGAGCAAATGAGAATACCAGTCACAAGGCTTCAGGAGTATATCGATGCAGCCCAGCAAGGGACGTTCGTTCCAGACAGAGAGAACGATGAGCTTACAATGGCCCTCGGGAATCCTGAGCACCCTGGACGGACACGAGGCACACCAAGCTCCGTTCCATGGAGGGCTGGGTTTCCGGACGCAGGCGGTTACAAATGCCAGGAGAGGAGGAAGAAAGTGGAGTACATCCAAATTCAGGCGCTGCACGCAAGGGTACAAGCGATAGAGCAACGAGAAGCAGAACGCAACAAGCGACCCGCCGAAGCTACCCCACCATCTCAGCGAAGAAGCAGCGTGGCTTCCACCGAGCTGCAGCAGCTGGAGCCTGTCTTCACGGCTCCTGCTAGCTACCCCGTGGACTTAATCACGGATTCTCAAAATTGCCACCTTATGACGCAATGGATGAAAATGAAAGTCAAGGTGGCTGTTGGCTCTGTTGCACCTCCTGAACCTGGCACAACTTTTCACTGCCGGCCGATTCCAGAAGGATATTCTAGGGTGATGGTGGATGAAATAATGGAGGGATTTGAGGAGCTCGAGCTTGACCACCCTACCGGTGAAGGGGAGACTCGGGTGTGTTCTGCTCTGAATACTCCATGCCTATGGCGGAAGGAGCTCATCAACCTTCCGAACTGTACGCCTCTGCCTCCTCCTCCTTCTCCGGCGAGTCAGGGAACTCCGCCTCCTCCTCCGCCTCCTCCTCCGGCGAGTGATCAGGGCACTCAGCTGTTGGGGATCGTAGCAGAAATTTAAAATTTTCTACGCATCACCAAGATCAATCTATGGAGTAATCTAGCAACGAGGGGAAGGGGAGTGCATCTACATACCCTTGTAGATCTCTAAGCGGGAGCGTTCAAGTGAACGGGGTTGATGGAGTCGTACTCGTCGTGATCCAAATCACCGATGATCCTAGCGCCGAACGGATGGCACCTCCGCGTTCAATACACGTACGGTTGGGAGACGTCTCCTCCTTCTTGATCCAGCAAGGTGAGAGGAGAAGTTGAGGGAAAACTCCGACAGCACGACGGTGTGGTGGTGATGGAGCTCGTGGTTCTCCGGCAGGGCTTCGCCAAGCACTATGGAGGAGGATGAGGTGTTGGAGGAGGAAGAGGGCTGCGCCAGGGGAAGGGTGCGGCTGCCCTCTCTCTCCCTCACTATATATAGGGGGAAGGGAGGAGGGGGAGGCGCCCTAGGGTTCCCTAGGGGAGGGGCGGCGGCCACAGGGGAAACCCTAGATGGGTTTGGGTGCCCCCACCCCCTAGGAAACTTGCCCCCCAAGCTGGGAGGGGCGGCTGCCCTAGGGGTGGTGCCCCCACCTCTCCTGGTTACGTGAGATGGGGTGGGACGGGCGCTCAGCCCCTTAGTGGGCTGATGTGCCATCTCCCCTTGGCCCATAAGGCCCCCCAACGCTTGCCGGGGCCTCCGAAACCCTTTTCGGACACGCTAGACAATTCCCTTTGTCAAGCGGTATTGTACTTGCCCGAGATTCGATCGTCGGTATCCCGATACCTTGTTCAATCTCGTTACCGGCAAGTCTCTTTACTCGTTCCGTAACACATCATCCCGTGATCAACTCCTTGGTCACATTGTGCACATTATGATGATGTCCTACCGAGTGGGCCCAGAGATACCTCTCCGTTTACACGAAGTGACAAATCCCAGTCTTGATTCGTGCCAACCCAACAGACACTTTCATAGATACCTGTAGTGTACCTTTATAGCCACCCAGTTACGTTGTGACGTTTGGCACACCCAAAGCACTCCTACGGTATCCGGGAGTTGCACAATCTCATGGTCTAAGGAAATGATACTTGACATTAGAAAAGCTTTAGCATACAAACTACACGATCTTGTGCTAGGCTTAGAATTGGGTCTTGTCCATCACATCATTCTCCTAATGATGTGATCCCGTTATCAACGACATCCAATGTCCATGGTCAGGAAACTGTAACCATCTATTGATCAACGAGCTAGTCAACTAGAGGCTTACTAGGGACATGGTGTTGTCTATGTATCCACACATGTCTATGAGTTTCCTATCAATACAATTCTAGCATGGATAATAAACGATTATCATGAACAATGAAATATAATAATAACTAATTTATTATTGCCTCTAGGGCATATTTCCAACAGTCTCGCACTTGCACTAGAGTCAATAATCTAGTTCACATCGCCATGTGATTAACACTCACAGGTCACATCACCATGTGACCAACATCCAAAGAGTTTACTAGACTCAATAATGTAGTTCACATCACTATGTGATTAACACTCAATGACTTCAGGGTTTGATCATGTTACGCTTGTGAGAGAGGTTGTAGTCAACAGGTCTTGCCATATTCAGATCCCTATGTATTTCGCAAAACTTTATGTCATATCGTAGATGCTGCTACCACGTTCCACTTGGAGCTATTCCAAATTGTTGCTCCATTATACGTATCCGGTATCTCTACTCAGAGCTATCCGGACAAGTGTTAAGCTTGCATTGACGTAACTCTTTACGTCGAACTCTTTATCACCTCCATAACCGAGAAACATTTCCTTATTCCTCTAAGGATAATTTTGACCGCTATCTAGTGATCTACTCCTAGATCACCTTTGTACCCTCTTGCCAGACATGTGGCAAGGCACACATGAGGTGCGGTACTCAGCATGGCATACCGTATAGAGCCTATGACAAGAGCATAGGGTACGACCTTCGTCCTTCCTCTTTCTTCTGCCGTGGTCAAGCTTTGAGTCTTACTCAACTTCACACCTTACAACTCAGGTAAGAAACCCTTCTTTGACTGATCTATTTTGAACTCTTTCAAAAACATGTCAAGGTGTGCGTTCTTTGAAAGTATCATTAGGCGTCTTGATCTATTTCTATAGATCCCGATGCCCAATATGTAAGCAGCTTTATCCATGTCTTCCTTTGAAAATCACTCTTCAAACAACCGTATATGCTTTCCAGAAATTCTACATCATTTTGAATCAACAATATGTCATCCACATATACTTATCAGAAATGTTGTAGTGCTCCCACTCACTTTCTTGTAAATACAAGTTTCTAGCAAACATTGTATAAACCTAAAAGCTTTGATCCCTCTATCAAAGCATATATTCTGACTCCGAGATGCTTGCTCTAGTCCATAGAAGGATCGCTGGAGCCAGCATACCTTTTAGCATCCTTAGGATCGACAAAACTTTGATTGTAGCACATACAATTCTTTCTTACGAAAACTGGTAAGAAAACTTGTTTTTGACATCCATCTGTCAGATTTTATAATCGAAAAATACAGCTAATGCTAACATGATTCCGACGGACTTAAGCATCGCTACGAATGAGAAATTCTCATCGTAGTCAACTCCTTGAACTTGTGAAAAGACTCTTTCCCACAAGTCGAGCTTCATAGACGGTAACATTACCGCCCACGTCCGTCTTCTTCTTAAAGATCCATTTATCTCAATGGCTTGCCGATCATCGGGCAAGTCCACCGAAGTCCATACTTTGTTCTGATACATGGATCCTATCTCGGATTTCATGGCTTCTAACCATTTGTCGGAATACGGGCCCACCATCGCTTCTCCATAGCTCATAGGTTCATTGTTGTCTAACAACATGATATCTAAGACAGGATTACCGTACCACTCAGGAGTAGTACATATCCTTGTCGACCTACAAGGTTTGATAGCAACTTGATCTGAAGCTTCATGATCACCATCATTAACTTCTTCAACAGATGTAGGCGCCACAGAAAACATCTTTTGTGTTGCATCACTCTCTGGTTGAAGTAAAGGTTCGACGACCTCATCAAGTTCTATCTTCCTCCCACTCAATTCTTTCGAGAGAAACTCCTTCTCGAGAAAGGACCCGTTCTTAGCGACAAACAATTTGCCCTCGGATCTGAGATAGAAGGTATACCCAACTGTAACCTTTGGGTATCCTATGAAGATGTGTTTGTCCACTTTGGGTTCGAGCTTCTCCGGTTGAGGCCTTAAGCATTGCAGCCCCAAACATTAAGAAACGACAACTTCGGTTTCTTGCCAAACCAATGTTCATACGACGTTGTCTCAACGGACTTATATGGTGTCCTATCTACAGTGAATGCAGCTGTCTCTAACGCATAACCTCAAAATGAAAACGGTAGATCGGTAAGAGACATCATAAATCGCACCATATCTCATAGTGTTCGATTACGACGTCCGGACACACCATTACCTTGTGGTGTTCCAGGTGGCTTCAACTGTGAAACAATTCCACAATGTCTTAAGTGATTGCCAAACTCATAACTCAGAAAATCCCCTTTTGATCAGATCGTAGGAACATGATCTTATTTTTATGATGATTCTTAACTTCACTCTGAAATCGCTTGAACTTTTCAAACGTTTCAGACTTGTGCTTCATTAAGTAGATATACCTATACCCAAATCGTCAGTGAAGATGAGAAAAGAGCGATATCCACCGCACGCTTCAATTCTCATTGGATCACATGCATCAGCATGCATGATTTACAACAAGTCACTTGCTCGTTTCATTGTACCTGAAAACAGGGTCTTAGTCATCCTTCCCATGAGGCATGGCTCGCATGTGTCAAGTGATTCAAAATCAAGTGACTCCAAACATCCATCGACATGGAGTTTCTTCATGCATCTTATGCCAATATGACCTAAGCGGAAGTGCCACGAGAAAGTGGTACTATCATTACATCTTTTGGCGTGAACATGTGTATTACCACGACCGAGATTCAATGAACCATTCACATAGGGTGCATGACCATGAAAGGTATCATTCATGTAAACAGAATAACCATTATTCTCTAACTTAAATGAATGACCGTATTGCAATGAACATGATCTAATCATATTCATGCTCAACGTAGACACCTGATAACATTTATCTAGGTTCAATACTAATCCCGAAGGCAGATGGAGCGTGCGATGGTGATCTCATCAACTTTGGAAACACTTCCAACACATCGTCACCTCGCCCTTAGCCAGTCTCCGTTTAGTCCATAGCTTTTGCTTCAAGTCACCAATAATAGTAACTGAACCGGTATCCAATACCCAGGTGCTACCAGGAGTACTAGTGAGGCACACATCAATAACACGTATATACTTTGTTGAAGTTGCCAGCCTTCTTATCTACCATGTATTTGGGGTAATTCCGCTACCAGTGACCGTTCCCCTTACAATAGAAGCATTTAGTCTCGGATTTGGGTTCAACCTTGGGTTCCTTCACTGGAGCGGCAACTGCTTTGCCATCCATGAAGTTTCCCTTCTAGCCCTTGCCCTTCTTAAAACCAGTGGTCTTGTTTAACCGTCAACACTTGATGCTCCTTCTTGATTTCTACTTTTGCGGTCTTAAGCACCGCGAACAGCTCCGGGATCAACTCCACCCCTTGCATGTCATAGTTCATCACGAAGATCTAGTAGCTTAGTGATAGTGTCTAGAGAACTCTATCAATCACTATCTTATCTGGAAGTTTAACTCCCACTTGATTTAAGTGATTGTAGCACCCAGACATTCTGAGCACATGCTCACTAGCTGAGCTATTCTCCTCCATCTTGTTAGAAAAAGAACTTGTCAGAGGTCTCACACCTCTCAACACGGGCATGAGCCTGAAATCCCAATTTCAGCTCTTGGAACATCTCATATGTTCTATGTTGTTCAAAACGTCATTGGAATCCCGATTCTAAGCTGTAAAGTATGGTGCACTAAACTATCAGGTAGTCATCAGAATGTGTCTGTCAGGTGTTCACAACATCCACAGACGACGTTGTAGGGGTTTGCACATCGAGCGGTGCATCAAAGACGTAAGCCTTCTGTGTAGCCGTGAGGACACTCCTCGGACTACGGACCTAGTCCGCATCATTGCTTACAATATCTTTCAACTTAATCTTTCACTAGGAACGTATTGAAACAGGGAGCTACAACGTGAGCTATTTATCTACAACATATTTGCGAATACAATTTAGACTTTGTTCATGATAATTGAGTTCATCTAATCAAATTATTTAATGAACTCCCACTCAGATAGACATCCCTCTAGTCATCTAAGTGAAACATGATCCGCATCGACTAGGCCGTGTCCGATCATCACGTGAGACGGACTAGTCATTAACGGTGAACATCTCATGTTGATCGTATCTTCTATATGACTCATGTTCGACCTTTCGATCTTCCGTGTTTCGGGGCCATGTCTGTACATGCTAGGCTCGTCAAGTCAACCTAAGTGTTTCGCATGTGTTCCGAGGCCATGTCTGTACATGCTAGGCTCGTCAACACCCGTTGTATTCGAACGTTAGCATCTATCACACCCGATCATCACGTGGTGCTTCGAAACAACGAACCTTCGCAACAGTGCACAGTTAGGGGGAACACTTTTCTTGAAATTTTAGTGAGGGATCATCTTATTTAAGCTACCGTCGTTGTAAGCAAATAAGATGTAAAACATGATAAACATCACATGCAATCAAATAGTGACATGATATGGCCAATATCATTTTGCTCCTTTTGATCTCCATCTTCGGGGCTCCATGATCATTGTTGTCACCGGCATGACACCATGATCTCCATCAACGTGTCTTCTTGAAGTTGTCTCGTCATCTATTACTTCTACTACTATGGCTAACGCTTTAGCAATCAAGTAAAGTAATTACATGACGTTTATGTTGACACGCAGGTCATAAATAAATTAAGACAACTCCTATGGCTCCTGCCGGTTGTCATACTCATCGACATGCAAGTCGTGATTCCTATTACAAGAACATGATCTATCTCATACATCACATATATCATTCATCACATCCTTTTGGCCATATCACATCACAAGGCATATGCTCCAAAAACAAGTTAGACGTCCTCTAATTGTTGTTGCAAGTTTTTACGTGGCTGCTATAGGTTTCTAGCAAGAAAGTTTCTTACCTACGCGAAAACCACAACGTGATATGCCAATTTCTATTTACCCTTCATAAGGACCCTTTTCATCGAATCCGATCCGACTAAAGTGGGAGAGATAGACACCCGCTAGCCACCTTATGCAACTAGTGCATGTCAGTCGGTGGAACCAGTCTCACGTAAGAGTACGTGTAAGGTCGGTCCGGTCCGCTTCATCCCACGATGCCGCCGAATCAAGATAAGACTAGTAACGGCAAGTAAATTGACAAAATCGACGCCCACAACTGCTTTGTGTTCTACTCGTGCATAGAAACTACGCATAGACCTAGCTCATGATGCTACTGTTGGGGATTGTAGCAGAAATTTAAAATTTTCTACACATCACCAAGATCAATCTATGGAGTAATCTAGCAACGAGGGGAAGGGGAGTGCATCTACATACCCTTGTAGATCTCTAAGCGGAAGCGTTCAAGTGAACGGGGTTGATGGAGTCGTACTTGTCGTGATCCAAATCATCGATGATCCTAGCGCCGAACGGACGGCACCTCCGCTTTCAACACACGTACGGTTGGGAGACGTCTCCTCCTTCTTGATCCAGCAAGGTGAGAGGAGAAGTTGAGGGAAAACTCCGACAGCACGACGGCGTGGTGGTGATGGAGCTCGTGGTTCTCCGGCAGGGCTTCACCAAGCACTACGGAGGAGGATGAGGTGTTGGAGGAAGAGGGCTGCGCCAGGGGAAGGGTGCGGCTGACCTCTCTCTCCCTCACTATATATAGGGGGAAGGGAGGAGGGGGAGGCACCCTAGGGTTCCCTAGGGGAGGGGCGGCGGCCACAGGGGAAACCCTAGATGGGTTTGGGCGCCCCACCCCCTAGGAAACTCGCCCCCCAAGCCGGGAGGGGCGGCTGCCCTAGGGGTGGCGCCCCCACCTCTCCTGGTTACGTGAGATGGGGTGGGACGGGCGCCCAGCCCCTTAGTGGGCTGACGTGCCATCTCCCCTTTGCCCATAAGGCCCCCCAACGCTTGCCGAGGCCTCCGAAACCCTTTTCGGACACGCTGGTCATCACCTGGTACCCCCGGAACAATTCCGGACTCCAATACCCTTCGTCCAATATACCGATCTTCACCTCCGGACCATTCCGTAGCTCCTTGTCATGTCCGGGATCTCATCCGGGACTCCGAACAACCTTCGGTAACCACATACTATTTCCCATAACAACTCTAGCATCACCGAACCTTAAGTGTGCAGACCCTACGGGTTCGGGAACCATGCAGACATGACCGAGACAACTCTCCGGCCAATAACCAACAGCGGGATCTGGATACCCATATTGGCTCCCACATGTTCCACGATGATCTCATCGGATGGACCACGATGTCAAGGATTCAATCAATCCCGTATACAATTCCCTTTGTCCAGCGGTATTGTACTTGCCCGAGATTCGATCGTCGGTATCCCGATACCTTGTTCAATCTCATTACTGGCAAGTCTCTTTAATCGTTCCATAACACATCATCCCGTGATCAACTCCTTGGTCACATTGTGCACATTATGATGATGTCCTACCGAGTGGGCCCAAAGATACCTCTCCGTTTACACGGAGTGACAAATCCCAGTCTCGATTCGTGCCAACCCAACAGACACTTTCGGAGATACCTATAGTGTACCTTTATAGCCACCCAGTTACGTTGTGACGTTTGGCACACCCAAAGCACTCCTACGGTATCCGGGAGTTGCACAATCTCATGGTCTAAGGAAATGATACTTGACATTAGAAAAACTTTAGCATACGAACTACACGATCTTGTGCCAGGCTTAGGATTGGGTCTTGTCCATCACATCATTCTCCTAATGATGTGATCCCGTTATCAACGACATCCAGTGTCCATGCTCAGGAAACTGTAACCATCTATTGATCAACGAGCTAGTCAACTAGAGGCTTACTAGGGACATGGTGTTGTCTATGTATCCACACATGTATCTGAGTTTCCTATCAATACAATTCTAGCATGGATAATAAACGATTATCATGAACAATGAAATATAATAATAACTAATTTATTATTGCCTCTAGGGCATATTTCCAACATCAGCCTCCTTCTCCCGCGCGTGGCGGCACTCCGCCTCCTTCTCCGCCCGCGCCGATGCGCCCGAGCAGCCAGCCTACTCCTTCTCCGCCTCGTCAGCAAGGGCAGAAGAGACCCGCCACCGCTTCGGCTGCTCTGGCGCGTCATAGTCCTCCTCCTCGTAAGCAAGGAAAGAAGACAGCCGCAGCCGCTCCGTCTGCTCCGGCGTCTAGCGGTACATCCAAAGGCGGGAGGTAATACAGATTCGGTCCTTCTCTGAAGACTCCAGAGAAGTTACCATACGAGAGGACCCCGGAGGAAAATGAGAAGATCGTGCGAGACGAAGTGAGGAACTTCTTTAAAGGGGTGAAAGCAAAGAAACATCCACCTCCGGAGGAGAAGGTAGATCCGGTGAAAGCGAAGCGCACTCTGGCAGCCCTGAAGAAACCACCAAAGTCTCCGCTGAAAGGCAACTATGAGCGCATTATTGAAAGGTCATTTATCGAAGCGGAGCAGTCGGGAAGTACTTTCAGTGATCAAAGGTTAGCGGAACGACAAGCTGGGAAAAAATTGCCCAGCTCGGCGAACAAGCGAACCAATCGTCCCCCCCGCTCAAGGTGTCTAGCGATATCGTCGCTAACGATTTGAGGATGGTGCCCGGTTATAACAATCTTAAAGATTACCTGCCCGACGATGTACATTATGAATTCTTGGAGGTGGAAGAACACATATACGAGTACGGGAAGCCTCTCGTCAAAGGTGAAAGGTCTCTAACAACGATGATGCAAAGATTCCATGATTGGTACATGAAAACCTGCAGAGAGTCTGGGGGGAGGAATACTTTGACGCTGAGAGTTAAAGAGGAGCATGACCTCGTTGGAACTTATCTGTTGAATGTTCCATTTGAGGAGTTCTTCCAGTTTTCCAATCAGAGGGCCCTCGATAAATTAACGGTCACTTGCTATTGTCTGTAAGTACTACTTCTGTCATTAAGTCTCTATATATAGGTCAGCTCTTTCATTGCATGTATTTATAATTATCCTCACTATATTATGCAGATTGAAGATCGCCGAATTGAAGAATAGACAAATCGGTGATATTGGGTTCATTAACACAAATATCATGGATGCATATTCGGTTCAATTTAACAAAAAAGAAACCAAGGCCAACTTGCTACGATCGTTGGTATTAAATCAAAACGAAGCTATAATACTCTTTCCTTACAACTTCAAGTGAGTGTTACTTTCTTGTGCATATTCGGTTTCCCTTATTAGTCGAGGTTATAGTAATGTAATTGATGAGTTATGCATGCGTGCGCAGGTTCCACTATATTCTCCTAGAGATTAAGCTCGAGCAGGGACTAGTAACCATCTTAGACTCGAGACGAAAAGATCCCAAGGAGTATGCAGACATGACTGAAATTCTCGAGAAGTAAGTTAAATCGATCATTATCGCACCATATTGGCAACTTTGTTCACTTCCTGATACCAAGTAATTGTTTTCTTTGTCTGGCAGGGTTTGGAAAAAATTCACCTCAAAAGCTCCGAGACTGCCGAAGAAGCTGTAATTTAAACACCCGAAAGTAAGTACTACTAGCATGTTTCGCGCATCTCCTAGTGATTCAAGTGCTAGTTTCATCAATACCATTTTAGCATGCTTGCTTATCAGTTTGATTGACCTCTATTTCTTGTAAAGTGGTTGTGTGTAACGCCCTCGATGCGGCTATATCTCCCACGTGTCGAAGCATGACTTAGAGGCATAACCGCATTGAAAGCAATGTCGCAAGTGAGGTAATCTTCACACCACCCATGTAATACATAAGGGAAAAGGAATACATAGTTGGCTTACAATCGCCACATCACACAATACATGAATAAAGCATTACATCACCCAAATACAATCAAGGTCCGACTACGGGACCAAAATAAAGAACAACCTCAAATGCGACAAGGTCCCCGATCGACCCCAACTGGGCTCCACTACTGATCAACTGGAAACAAAACAATACTACGAACACGATCTTCATCGAGCTCCTCCTTGAGCTGGGTTGCGTCACCTGCACGATAATCGTCGGGACCTGAAACTGGTTTTGGAAGTATCTACGAGCCACGGGGACTCAGCAATCTCACACCCTCGCGATCAAGACTATTTAAGCTTATGGGTAAGGCAAAGGTATGATGTGGAGCTGCAGCAAGCGACTAGCATATATGGTGGCTAACATACGCAAATGAGAGCGAGAAGAGAAGGCAAAAGCACGGTCGAACAACTATGATCAAGAAGTGATCCTAGAACAACCTATGTCAAACATTACTCCAACACCGTGTTCACTTCCCGGACTCCGCCCAGAAGAGACCGTCACGGTTACACACGCGGTTGATGTATTTTAATTTAAGATCAACTTCAGGTTTTCTACAACCGGACATTAACAAATTCCCATCTGCCCATAACCGCGGGCACGGCTTTCGAAAGTTCAAATCCCTGCAGGGGTGTCCCAACTTAGCCCATCACAAGCTCTCACGGTCAACGAAGGATATTCCTTCTAGCGGGAAGACCCGATCAGGCTCGGAATCCCGGTTACAAGACATTTCGACAATGGTAAAACAAGACCAGCAAAGCCACCCGAATGTGCCGACAAATCCCGATAGGAGCTGCACATATCTCGTTCTCAGGGCACACCGTATTGTCCAAGGTTCCGGTAGACCAACCCAGAGTTGCCCCTGGTGGCCACCGGCAGCTGACAGGTTGGACCAACACTCAGAGGAGCACTGACCCGGGGGTTTAATAAAGATGACCCTTGGGCTCCGGAAACCCAAGGGAAAAGAAAAGGCTAGGTGGCGAATGGTAAAACCAATGTTGGGCCATGCTGGAGGAGTTTTATTCAAGGCGAACTATCAAGGGGTTCCCATTATAACCAAACCGCGTAAGGAACGCAAAATCCGGGAACATAACACCGATATGACGGAAACTAGGGCGACAAGAGTGGAACAAAACACTAGGCATAAGGCCGAGCCTTCCACCCTTTACCAAGTATATAGGTGCATTAATTAAATAAGAGATATTGTGATATCCCAACAAAATATCCATGTTCCAACAAGGAACAAACTTCATCTTCACCTGCAACTAACAACGCTATAAGAGGGCTGAGCAAAACGGTAACATAGCCAAACAACGGTTTGCTAGGACAAGGTGGTTAGAGGCTTGGCTTAACAATATGGGAGGCATGATAAGCAAGTGGTAGGTATCGTAGCATAGGCATAGCAAAAGAGCGAGCAATCATCAGGAAGCAATCTTTAGAGAATGAAAACTACATGCTACAGGAACATATAATGGAAAATCAAGGCATGGAATGAAGCTACTCAAAGCATATAACAAAAGTCCCTTAGTGACCATGAGCCAAAAGGGATCAGAAAATACAATTGCAAGCATGTGAACATAGCAAAAACATAAACAGATTCAGACTTAGGGAAAAACTGGAGCATGGCAAAACAATTATCAAGTAGGCATGTTTACAAGCTCGATGCACTCACTACGAGGCATTGCATGACAAACTAAGCATACACCCAGCAAATAGACACGACATAGAAGCTAGACATGGCAAGAACAACAACATAGCATGCACGGATCAACAACAATAAGCTCGGCAAAATCGCTAAACATGTTAACAATCTGCCAGGAACATTTTATAGCAAAAGTAGAGTTCGATTGACTCAAGCTAGGGTGCTCCATAATTGCAAACAAAGACATGGATGTATAGAGCACAACAATATCTACAAAACATCCTTACTGATCATCCTCAAAAGAGGCACGGATCACTAGGAAACAACATGAATATATGGCATAAAAACAATAACAGGACAAGGACTTTGTGAAATTCCAAGTCCCTGAAATCAGCATCATCGAGTAAGCTACTTTGCATGCTTGTGCTAGTCACCACAAATATCACAAAAATACATGGCATACACCCCTGTAAAGATGGCATGGCATACTACAAAACACATGTAGAGCTTAGGATCATAGCATGCACACATTAATCATGGCAAAAATGACAAAAGTGCATTGGCTGAAACAGATCTGCAACTCTCCTCACATAGCCCTCTTCCAACAACATTTCGGGCATCAATATGAGCTCAAATGAAAATGATGTAATGAGATGAAATGATGTACTCTTCGGGACGAACATTTTGATATGCTACACGAATGAATCGGAGCAACGGTGATGAAGTTATGATGCGATGAATATGGGCATATGAATCTGGAAACTTCTGGGACTTAGTGGAATTTTACCTCCGCGAAAGTCAACGCAGGACGGAGAGAAGCGGGACGAAGAGATCCGGGACGGAGACGGTGTTTGGATGGCGGGATTGGTGGATCTCGTCCAACCCGAGTGGATCCGGCCGGAGAGAGCTCCGGCGAACTCCGGCGCGGTTCCGGCGATGACGGAAGAGGCCGGCGACGAGGAGGCGGAGGGACACGGCGGCGGGGCACGGCACACGCGGCGGCGGCGGCCGAAGGTGGACAGCGTGACGCAGCGATGGTGGAGGCACGGGGACGCGCGGGTGGTGGGGCGGAGCCGGCGTGCGGCGACGACAGGCGGAGGCGAGCAGGCGGCGTCGGGCGGCGGAGCTCGAGGCGCACGAGGGCGGCGGAGATGCGGCGCAGTCCGGTGATGAGGCGGCGGGGTCGCGGCCTGCGGCGAGGTCCGGATGGCTGGCGGGAGGCGCTGTGGCGGCGGCGAGGCTACGGGCCGCGACGGGCGAGCGCCGGCGGCGCGCGGGCTTGCGAAGGCCAGATCTGGGCGCCGCGGGCCGCGCGGTGGTGGGAGGCGGCGCGGACAGGTGGCGCTGCGGGATTGGGCACGGCAGACGGCGGTGATGACGCGTCCGCCGGCGGGCGGACATGTCCGGCGGCGCGGAGGGAAGTTAGGGTAGGGTTTGGTCTGCGTGGATTTTTCGGGGGAGGCCACATATTTATTGGTAGAGGGAGCTAGGAGTGTCCAAATGAGGTGCGGTTTTCGGCCACGCGATCGTGATCGAACGACAGATGATGGAGGGGGTTTAGGTGGGTTTTGGGCCACTTTGGGAGGGTGTTGGGCTGCAACACACACGAGGCCTTTTCGGTCCCTCGGTTAACCGTTGGGGTAGCAAACGAAGTCCAAATGGTACGGAACTTGACAGGCGGTCTACCGGTAGTAAACCAAGGCTGCATGACAAGTCTCGGTCCAAACCGAAAACGTTTAACACCTGCACACGAAAAGAGGTAGAAAGGGACATCGGATGACATAGGAGCGCCGGATTGCAAAACATACAACAGGGAAAAAGCTCGGATGCATGAGACGAACATGTATATAAATGCAATGCACATGATGACATGATATGATATGCATGACACGCAAGCAATGACAAGGCAACAACAACGAATAACTGGAAGACACCTGGCACATCGGTCTCGGGGCGTTACAACACTCCACCACTACGAGAGGATCTCGTCCCGAGATCTAGAATGGCACTGGAGGGACAACGGAAGAGAAAGAGGAGAGGTAAAACTAAGTTGCTTCTTTGACAAAAGAGTGAAACCATGAGCCTTGAGAGGTTGAACAAATTGCAAGAAAGAAGGCAACGAAGAAGAACAAGGTTGAAAGCACTCCGTTAAGAAAGGGGAAAAGAAAGAACCGAATCAGGTAGCACTTCGGTTGAAAAGATATGAAAGACCTGATAAAATGAAAGAGCTTGAGCAAAGGGACACAACACTCCGGTTAAAAGGATAAGCATGAAAAGAACAGGATCCTGACAAGAACAAGAAGAAGGTTTGAAGAGAGCAGCAACACAATGCCTCCGGAACAAAAATAAGAATGGAATGAACGAAGGGAAAGCGAGAGCACGCTTACAACAAATGCTAGAACGGAGTTGTTGGAAAACCAACAACGAAAAGAATAAGCTTAATATGGTCTTATGGAATACATCTCAAATTATGAGGTGACAACCTGCCATTCACGGGAAAAAGAATTGGATTGATAAGAACAAGGAGACGAGAAGCTATCTCACCGGGAGGATAAATGAAGAACTTGGATCATTTATAAACACCACAAGAGCGACAATCCTTAAAGGAAAGATTTAGGTGAAATATAGCCCAAGATAATTCCAACGAAGAGGTTGATGGATTTAAAATATTTCATTCTTGTGAATGAAAAGTTATATATTACCACCTCAAAGATAAGGAAGAACAATTGCACTCCGGATAGCAAGATGAAGAATGCTTGAGCTCCTCTAAAAAGAATCTCAGAGAACACTTGTTGAAGAATTAAATCCTTGATGAACAATCATGTAGAACCTCCATGAATAACTCGCGCAACAAAAGGATAACGAGAAGAAAGGGAAGAGAAGTTGAAAACACAAGGTGAATCCTTGTCATGATTTAGATGAATCTCCGTGGTGCAATAATTGAAAAAGGTTGGAACTCCGGGAAAAAGAGAAGATGAAACAATTGAAATCAGGAATTTGATGAGCCTCCGGAATAGGGAATTAATCGCTTGGAAGAAACAAGAGTAAGAATTACATTATGCGTATCCCTCATCAATTAAATTGATGACAAGCAACGGAATTGGCATACCACTTATTCTCATGGAAAGGATGAAGATAGATATGGCGCAAACTTAAGAAGGTCTTCGACGAACCACCGGTAGAATTAGGAAACAACAAATGAATTCATATGATAAGAAAGAAGAAAAATCTTGAATGAACCACCGTAAGCATTGACAAAGAACGAAGTAAAGGGATAAATCACCGGAAAGGATTAGAGAACGAATGAAAATACTTGAGGGAAATTAGATCCACGAGAACAAAAGATCACGAGCTGATTAGAGAATATACTTGAATGATGCATCGGTATGATTTGGAGAACGAGAGCTAAAAGCTGAGAATGAATAAATCTTAGCTGATGGGCTCCGGATAATCAAACTGAAAAGAATCCTGAATAGCTCCGGATGGGGTGAAAAGAATTCTCACAAATGAAAAACAATTATGAGAGGATGGCGGCAAACTAGAATCACGAATCTTCAAGAGAACAGATAAGGATTTAAGAGGAACTCTTCTTCGGTCTTCAAAATCTAAGAATGATGACGAGAAACACCACCATGAATCGTTGCGATACTCCAGGATGAAAATTAGAAAGGTTGAACCAACAACGAAAAGAATTTGAAATATCTTGGAGAAAGACATATGGCTGATGACAATTCATTCTTACGTCACACTTCGAAAAGAATTTGATGGTAGCTCCGGGAAAATAGAAGAGTCAGGTAAGATCCTAGAAAAAGACCTGTGGGTTAGGGCCCACTCAAAAGATACACCGTAGAACGATTTAAAAGAAAGAAAGCACCGGTTGAATTAAATGGCTAGAATGAGATAACAACCTCGAAAGAGCTTGAGCGAATGCAGAGTGGAAACACGAATCTTCGAGATATCTTGAGTAGTTCAGAACGATTGAATAGCGAGAGATGGATGATTAAGAATTGCACCGGCATGAGAAAAACATTTGAACCGAGGAAAGGATATGATCGACAAAGCTTGAGTTGGAACCACCGGAGAAGAAGAAAAAAAATGAAGAATGATGAACTTGAAACTCCGCTAGTATCTTCCTGATAATCACCGGATAAGAATATGGACGGAAAAGAATGGAGAGACTTCACATCAATAAGATGGATACTCGATTAAGAAATTTGAGTCCTTGAAGAAAAGGGGTGTGCGGGCGGGAAAAAAAATAAAGGTAACTTGAGACGAATGAAACAATCAATGTTGAGAAGACTTGAGTCGATATTGCGGATGTTGAAAAGATCGGATCCACTTGAAGAGAAACCCGCCGGTTGAAAAAGGATTGACATGACAAACTCGATGATCAAGAAGGATTAGTATTCTCAAAGAAATATGAGAACACCGCTTAGAAAGGGTATGGAATCAACACTTGACTTCGAAGCAACTAGAATACCGCAACTCAAAACAAAGCAAAGGATTGGCTCGCAGGATAAGCCAGAAATACTCACGTGATCCTAAATTTTTTTTTAGTGAAATTTGAGAAGAGAAGAGTCAAAACTCTACGTCAAGATGCCTCACCAGAGCGACGAAGGGACTGAGGAGTAAAAAGAATTCCTAACTCTCTGATATATATAATCCTATAAGACTCAAAACATTTTTCTAGACTCAACAACGCCAACGATTCGATCAAGCAGGGGGCTCCTAAGGTCGGGGAAGGCTCTGATTACCAACTTGTAACGCCCTCGATGCAGCTATATCTCCCACGTGTCGAAGCACGACTTAGAGGCATAACTGCATTGAAAGCAATGTCGCAAGTGAGGTAATCTTCACACCACCCATGTAATACATAAGGGAAAAGGGATACATAGTTGGCTTACAATCGCCACATCACACAATACATGAATAAAGCATTACATCATCCAAATACAATCAAGGTCCGACTACGGGACCAAAATAAAGAACAACCTCAAATGCAACAAGGTCCCTGATCAACCCCAACTGGGCTCCACTACTGATCAACTAGAAACGAAACAAGACTACGGACACGATCTTCATCGAGCTCCTCCTTGAGCTGGGTTGCGTCACCTGCACGGTAATCGTCGGGACCTGAAACTGGTTTTGGAAGTATCTGTGAGCCACGGGGACTCAGCAATCTCACACCCTCGCGATCAAGACTATTTAAGCTTATGGGTAAGGCAAAGGTATGATGTGGAGCTGCAGCAAGCGACTAGCATATATGGTGGCTAACACACGCAAATGAGAGCGAGAAGAGAAGGCAAAAGCACGGTCGAACAACTATGATCAAGAAGTGATCCTAGAACAACCTACGTCAAACATTACTCCAACACCGTGTTCACTTCCCGGACTCCGCCCAGAAGAGACCGTCACGGTTACACACGCGGTTGATGTATTTTAATTTAAGATCAACTTCAGGTTTTATACAACCGGACATTAACAAATTCCCATCTGCCCATAACCGCGGGCACGGCTTTCGAAAGTTCAAATCCCTACAGGGGTGTCCCAACTTATCCCATCACAAGCTCTCACGGTCAACGAAGGATATTCCTTCTAGCGGGAAGACCCGATCAGGCTCGGAATCCCGGTTACAAGACATTTCGACAATGGTAAAACAAGACCAGCAAAGCCACCCGAATGTGCCGACAAATCCCGATAGGAGCTGCACATATCTCGTTCTCAGGGCACACCGGATTGTCCAAGCTTCCGGTAGGCCAACCCAGAGTTGCCCCTGGTGGCCACCGGCAGCTGACAGGCTGGACCAACACTCAGAGGAGCACTGACCCGGGGGTTTAATAAAGATGACCCTTGGGCTCCGGAAACCTAAGGGAAAAGAAAAGGCTAGGTGGCGAATGGTAAAACCAATGTTGGGCCATGCTGGAGGAGTTTTATTCAAGGCGAACTGTCAAGGGCTTCCCATTATAACCCAACCGCGTAAGGAACGCAAAATCCGGGAACATAACACCGATATGACGGAAACTAGGGCGACAAGAGTGGAACAAAACACTAGGAATAAGGCCGAGCCTTCCACCCTTTACCAAGTATATAGGTGCATTAATTAAATAAGAGGTATTGTGATATCCCAACAAAATATCCATGTTCCAACAAGGAACAAACTTCATCTTCACCTGCAACTAACAACGCTATAAGAGGGGCTGAGCAAAGCGGTAACACAGCCAAACAACGGTTTGCTAGGACAAGGTGGTTAGAGGCTTGGCTTAACAATATGGGAGGCATGATAAGCAAGTGGTAGGTATCGTAGCATAGGCATAGCAAAAGAGCGAGCAATCTAGCAAGCAAAGATAGAAGTGATTTTGAGGGTACGGTCATCTTGCGTGAAATCCTGCAAAGAAGAAGAACGAGTCCATGAAGAAGACAAACGGACGTAGACGAACGGGTCCTCACAAACGCGACGTTATCGGAACCAACCTGAAGAAGCAACACCGGAAAGAAGCACACAACATAGTAAACAACCAACACATAAACAAGGCATGATATGCGGGATGCGGGATGCGATGCATATGCATGATTTAAAAAGGAAAGATTGAACCTGGCCTCAACTTTTAAAACCAAGAGTGCCACTAGAAAGAGGATTTGATTTCGGTCAAAATCGATATAAAGATCACCGGAATCGGATGCACGGTTTGGAAATGGCAAGCAAAACAAATATGGCACCGGTCTGCGATAATCAACAAGTGACCATCTAAATGCATCAAGATAAATATGCTACAACACTCAAACATAGCAACAAAATACATGGCAGGGATCCACTAATGATGCTTGACAAAATATGAACCCTGAGCTACGGCTAATTCACTCATCAACAGGTTCAAACAAGCATGGCAAAAGTGCAAATGATAACATGTTTCAGACTTAGTGAAATAACAAGTCAGGAATTTATCACCAGGAAGCAATCTTTAGAGCATGAAAACTACATGCTACAGGAACATATAATGGAAAATCAAGGCATGGAATGAAGCTACTCAAAGCATATAACAAAAGTCCCTTAGTGACCATGAGCCAAAAGGGATCAGAAAATACAATTGCAAGCATGTGAACATAGCAAAAACATAAACAGATTCAGACTTAGGGAAAAACTGGAGCATGGCAAAACAATTATCAAGTAGGCATGTTTACAAGCTCGATGCACTCACTACGAGGCATTGCATGACAAACTAAGCATACACCCAGCAAATAGACACGGCATAGAAGCTAGACATGGCAAGAACAACAACATAGCATGCACGGATCAACAACAATAAGCTCGGCAAAATCGCTAAACATGTTAACAATCTGCCAGGAACATTTTATAGCAAAAGTAGAGTTCGATTGACTCAAGCTAGGGTGCTCCATAATTGCAAACAAAGACATGGATGTATAGAGCACAACAATATCTACAAAACATCCTTACTGATCATCCTCAAAAGAGGCACGGATCACTAGGAAACAACATGAATATATGGCATAAAAACAATAACAGGACAAGGACTTTGTGAAATTCCAAGTCCCTGAAATCAGCATCATCGAGTAAGCTACTTTGCATGCTTGTGCTAGTCACCACAAAGATCACAAAAATACATGGCATACATCCCTGTAAAGATGGCATGGCATACTACAAAACACATGTAGAGCTTAGGATCATAGCATGCACACATTAATCATGGCAAAAATGACAAAAGTGCATTGGCTGAAACAGATCTGCAACTCTCCTCACATAGCCCTCTTCCAACAACATTTCGGGCATCAATATGAGCTCAAATGAAAATGATGTAATGAGATGAAATGATGTACTCTTCGGGACGAACATTTTGATATGCTACACGAATGAATCGGAGCAACGGTGATGAAGTTATGATGCGATGAATATGGGCATATGAATCTGGAAACTTCTGGGACTTAGTGGAATTTTACCTCCGCGAAAGTCAACGCAGGACGGAGAGAAGCGGGACGAAGAGATCCGGGACGGAGACGGTGTTTGGATGGCGGGATTGGTGGATCTCGTCCAGCCCGTGTGGATCCGGCCGGAGAGAGCTCCGGCGAACTCCGGCGCGGTTCCGGCGATGACGGAAGAGGCCGGCGACGAGGAGGCGGAGGGACACGGCGACGTGGAGGCGGCGTGGCATGACACACGCGGCGGCGGCCGAAGGTGGGCGGCGTGGCGCAGCGATTGTGGAGGCACGGGGACGCGCGGGTGGCGGGGCGGAGCCGGCGTGCGGCGGCGACAGGCGGAGGCGAGCAGGCGGCGTAGGGCGGCGGAGCTCGAGGCGCGCGAGGGCGGCGGAGATGCGGCGAAGTCCGGCGATGAGGCGGCGGGGTCGCGGCCTTTGGTGAGGTCCGGGTGGCCGGCGGGAGGCGCCGTGGCGGCGGCGAGGTTGCGGGCCGCAGCGGGCGAGCGGCGTCGACGCGCGGGCTTACGCGGGCCGGATCTGGCCCCCGCGGGCCGCGCGGTGGTGGGAGGCGGCGTGGACAGGTGGCGCTGCGGGATCGGGCGCGGTGGACGGTGGTGATGACATGTCGCCTCCGGATTGGCCGGAGCGACGTGGCGGCGGGGTGGACGCGTCCGCTGGCGGGCGGACATGTCCGGCGGCGTGGAGGGAAGTTAGGGTAGGGTTTGATCTGCGCGGATTTTTCGGGGGAGGCCACATATATATAGGTAGAGGGAGCTAGGAGTGTCCAAATGAGGTGCGGTTTTCGGCCACGCGATCGTGATCGAACGACCGAGATGATGGAGGGGGTTTAGGTGGGTTTTGGGCCACTTTGGGAGGGTGTTGGGCTGCAACACACACGAGGCCTTTTCGGTCCCTCGGTTAACCGTTGGGGTAGCAAACGAAGTCCAAATGGTACGAAACTTGACAGGCGGTCTACCGGTAGTAAACCAAGGCTGCATGACAAGTCTCGGTCCAAACCGAAAACGTTTAACACCCGCACACGAAAAGAGGTAGAAAGGGACACCGGATGACATAGGAGCGCCGGATTGCAAAACGTACAACGGGGAAAAAGCTCGGATGCATGAGACGAACATGTATGTAAATGCAATGCACATGATGACATGATATGATATGCATGAAACTCAAGCAATGAGAAGGCAACAACAGCGAATAACTGGAAGACACCTGGCACATCGGTCTCGGGGCGTTACATTGTGGCAGGAAGCCGGGAATAATTACTGTGGATACTACATTTGCGAGTCCATCCGCCACACGACCTGTGAGCGGGGCTACACTAAAAAACAATATGAAGTGCGTAAGCAATAATATTCAGAATTTAACTTTATTTACCATCTTTTGTGTTGAGTTTCATTCATTCAGATATATGTATTGACCCCCTTCTTCAAATTAGATGTTTCGGATGCGGGATGAACTCCTAGCACCAGATCGCATGCGAGGAATTTAAGAGGAATTGGCGGCATTCTTTCTTGACCATGTGATCGATAAAGACGGAGAATACTATGTGGACCCTGTGTTCATATATAATTAGGGGATTATGTTGTAAGAGATCTTATATTGTATATATGTAGCCAGTAGCGTCGGATAGATATACGAAAACTTGTTGTTCGACCAATCTGTCGGAGAAGGAGAGGTCGATATCACTTCTCTCTGTATGCATATGTTCATGACAATCTTCTGTTTCCTTCATTTTTTCTTACTAGCTAGCGTGTCGAGTGCTCTCTATATGTATAGTACGTAACGTCGACCCAGCACAGAGATAAGAGATGACACTTATCTCTATTACTTAATTAACTACCTAACACAATATATGAAACACCTTAATTAACCATACAAAACCCCCAAATCCCTCCGCCCTTCAGAAAAAAACAAAAACCCTAGCCCCTGAATAGCTGACGCGTGGATGCCTATTGGTCCCGGTTGGTGCCACCAACTGGGACCAAAGGGCCTCCTGCCTGGGCTCGCCGCACCGGCCACATGGAGGCCCATCTATCCCGGTTCGAGTAAGAACCGAGACTAAAGGCCAAGGGCATTAGTAACGACCTTTTAGTCTCGGTTCCAAAACCGAGACAGAATGCCCTTACAAACCGGGACAAATGGCCCTATTTCTACTAGTGATAGCATCCTCGGTGGCCAGTTGCAACAACACGTTGTTGCCATCATAGCAACGTCCGGTGTGGGTCGTAGGTAGGACCCTCAGTGGCTTGTTCCTGAAGGAAATATGCCCTAGAGGCAATAATAAAGTTGTTGTTTATATTTCCTTATATCATGATAAATGTTTATTATTCATGCTAGAATTTTATTAACCGGAAACTTAGTACATGTGTGAATACATAGACAAACAGAGTGTCCCTAGTATGCCTCTACTTGACTAGCTCGTTAATCAAAGATGGTTAAGTTTCCTAACCATAGACATGTGTTGTCATTTGATAAACGGCATCACCTTATTAGAGAATGATGTGATGGACATGACCCATCCGTTAGCTTAGCATAAATGATCGTTTAGTTTTATTGCTATTGCTTTCATCATGACTTATACATGTTCCTTTGACTATGAGATTATGAAACTCCCGAATACCGGAGGAACACCTTGTGTGCTATCAAATGTCACAACGTAATTGGGTGATTATAAAGATGCTCTACATGTGTCTCTGATGGTGTTTGTTGAGTAGGCATACATCAAGATTAGGATTTGTCACTCCGTGTATCGGAGAGGTATCTCTAAGCCCTCTCGGTAATGCTCATCACTATAAGACTTGCAAGCAATGTGACTAATGAGTTAGTTGCGGGATGATGCATTATGGAATGAGTAAAGAGACTTGCCGGTAACGAGATTGAACTAGGTATGATGATACCCACGATCGAATCTCGGGCAAGTAACATACCGATGACAAAGGGAACAACGTATGTTGTTATGCGGTTTGACCAATAAAGATCTTCATAGAATATGTAGGAGCCAATATGAGCATCCAGGTTCCGCTATTGGTTATTGATCGTAGATGTGTCTCGGTCATGTCTACATAGTTCTTGAACCCGTAGGGTCCGCACGCTTAACGTTCGATGACGATTTGTATTATGAGTTATGTGATTTGATGACCTAAGTTTGTTCGGATTCCCGGATGAGATCACGGACATGATGAGGAGTCTCGAAATGGTCGAGACGTAAAGATCGATATATTGGAAAGCTATATTCAGACATCGGAAAGGTTCTGAGTGGTTCGGGTATTTTTCGGAGTACCGGAGAGTTACAGAATTCGCCGGGGGAAGTAGTGGGCCTTAATGGGCCATACGGGAAAGGAGAAAGGGGCCTCAAGGGGTGGCCGCTCCCCCCCCCATGGCAAGTCCGAATTGGACTAGGGAGGGGGTGGCGCCCCCTCTCTTTCCTTCTCCCTCTCCTACGTACTCCTTCCCTCTCTCCCCTCTTGGAAAAGGAAGGGGGCTCCAACTAGGATTGGGAATCCTATTTTGACTCCCCCTATAGGCGCGCCCCTCCTAGGCCGGCCTCCTCTTCCCCCCTCCTTTATATATGTGGGCAGAGGGCACCCTAAAGACACACAAGTTGATTTCTTAGCCGTGTGCGATGCCCCCCTCCACAGATTTCCACCTCGGTCATATTGTCGTAGTGCTTAGGCGAAGCCCTGCGTCGGTAACTTCATCATCACCGTCACCACGCCGTCGTGCTGATGAAACTCTCCCTCGGCCTCAGCTGGATCTAGAGTTCGAGGGACATCACCGAGCTGAACGTGTGCAGATTGCGGAGGTGTCGTGCGTTCGGTAGTTGATCGGTTGGATCGGAATATGTTCGACTACATCAACCGCATTACTAAATGCTTCCGCTTTCGGTCTACGAGGGTACGTAGACACACTCTCCCCGCTCGTTGCTATGCTTCTCCTAGATAGATCTTGCGTGATCATATGATTTTTTTTAAAATACTACGTTCCCCAGTAGTGGCATCTGAGCCAGGTCTATGCGTAGATGTTATATGCACGAGTAGGACACAAAGGAGTTGTGGGTGTGGGTATATACCTATTGCGTGCCGTCACTAGTTGTTTCTTGATTTGGCGGTATTGTTGGATGAAGCGGCCCGGACTGTACATGACCACGTTCATGAGACTGGTTCTACCGACGTGCTTTGCACATAGGTGGCTGGCGGGTGTTAGTTTCTCCAACTTTAGTTGAATCGGACTCAATGAACATGGTTCTTTCTGAAGATCAAAAATCAATCTCTATACCACGCGTTGTGGTTTTTATGCCATAGGTAACAACGGTTCTTGCTAGAAGCCCGTAGCAGCCACGTAAAACTTGCAACAACAAAGTAGAGGACGTCTAACTTGTTTTTGAAGGGCATGTTCTGATGTGATATGGTCAAGACGTGATGATATATATAATTTTTGTATGGGATGATCATGTTTTGTAACAATTATCAGCAACTGGCAGGAGCCATATGGTTGTCGCTTTATTGTATGAAATGGAATCGCCATGTAATTGCTTTACTTTATCACTAAGCGGCAGCGATAGTCGTAGAAGCAATAGTTGGCGAGACGACAACGATGCTTCGATGGATATCAAGGTGTCAAGCCGGTGACAATGGTGATCATGACGGTGCTTTGGAGATGGATATCAAAGGTACAAGATCATGATGGCCATATCATATCACTTATTTGATTGCATGTGATGTTTATCCTTTATGCATCTTATTTTGCTTAGTTCGGCAGTAGCATTATAAGATGATCTCTCACTAAATTTCAAGGTACAAGTGTTCTCCCTGAGTATGCACCGTTGCGACTGTTCGTCATGCTGAGACACCACGTGATGATTGCTACCTCTTGAGCACTGCATTGGTTTTCCCTTGAAGAGGAAAGGGTGATGCAACAAAGTAGCGTAAGTATTTCCCTCAGTTTTTGAGAACCAAGGTATCAATCCAATAGGAGGCTACGCGCGAGTCCCTCGCACCTGCACAAAACAAATAAATCCTCGCAACCAACGCGATAAGGGGTTGTCAATCCCTACACGGTCACTTACGAGAGTGAGATCTGATAGATATGATAAGATAATATTTTTGATATTTTTATGATAAAGTGCAAAGTAAAATAAAAGCAATGAAAATAACTAAGTATTGGAAGATTAATATGATGAAGATAGACCTGGGGTCCATAGGTTTTACTAGTGGCTTCTCTCAAGAGCATAAGTATTTTATGGTGGGTGAACAAATTAGTGTTGAGCAATTGACAGAATTGAGCATAGTTATGAGAATATCTAGGTATGATCATGTATATAGGCATCACGTCCGAGACAAGTAGACCTACTCCTGCCTGCATCTACTACTATTACTCCACACATCGACCGCTATCCAGCATGCATCTAGAGTATTAAGTTCATAAGAACGGAGTAATGCCTTAAGCAAGATGACATGATGTAGAGGGATAAACTCATGCAATATGATGAAAACCCCATCTTGTTATCCTTGATGGCAACAATACAATACGTGCCTTGCTGCCCCTACTGTCACTGGGAAAGGACACCGCAAGATTGAACCCAAAGCTAAGCACTTCTCCCATTGCAAGAAAGATCAATCTAGTAGGCCAAACCAAACTGATAATTCGAAGAGACTTGCAAAGATAACCAATCATACATAAAAGAATTCATAGAAGATTCAAATATTGTTCATAGATAAACTTGATCATAAACCCACAATTCATCGGTCTCAACAAACACACCGCAAAAAGAAGATTACATCGAATAGATCTCCACAAGAGAGGGGGAGAACTTTGTATTGAGATCCAAAAAGAGAGAAGAAGCCATATAGCTAATAACTATGGACCCTAAGGTCTGAGGTAAACTACTCACACTTCATCGGAGAGGCTATGGTGTTGATGTAGAAGCCCTCCGTGATCGATGCCCCCTCCGGCGGAGCTCCGGAACAGGCCCCAAGATGGGATCTCGTGGATACAGAAAGTTACGGCAGTGGAATTAGGGTTTTTGCTCCGTATTTGATCGTTTGGGGGTATGTAGGTATATATAGGAGGAAGAAGTACGTCGGTGGAGCAACAGGGGGCCCACGAGGGTGGAGGGCGTGCCTGGGGGGGGGGGGGGTAGGCGTGCCCCCCTACCTCGTGGCTTCCCTGTTGGTTGCTTGATGTAGGGTCCAAGTCTCCTAGATCTTGTTCGTTCCAAAAATCACGTTCCCGAAGGTTTCATTCCATTTGGACTCTGTTTGATGTTCCTTTTCTTCGAAACCCTAAAATAGGCAAAAAAAAACAGCAATTCTGGGCTGGGCCTCCAGTTAGTTGGTTAGTCCCAAAAATAATATAGAAGTGGATAATAAAGCCCAATAATGTCCAAAACAGAAGATAATATAGCATGGAGCAATCAAAATTATAGATACGTTGAAGACGTATCAAGCATCCCCAAGCTTAATTCCTGCTCGTCCTCGAGTAGGTAAATGATAAAAACAGAATTTTTGATGTGGAATGCTACTTGACATATTTTCAATGTAATTCTTCTTAATTGTGGCATGAATATTCAGATCCGAAAGATTCAAGATAAAAGTTTAATATTGACATGGAAATAATAATATTTCAAGCATACTAACTAAGCAATCATGTCTTCTCAAAATAACATGGCCAAAGAAAGTTCATACCTACAAAATCATATAGTTTAGTCATGCTCCATTTTCGTCAAACAAGAATGCTCTCATCATCCACAACCCCGATGACAAGCCAAGCAATTGTTTCATACTTTAGTAATCTCAAACTTTATAAACCTTCACGCAATACATGAGCGTGAGCCATGGATGTAGCACTATGGGTGGAATAGAGTATAATGATGGGGGTTATGTGGAGAAGACAAAAAAGGAGGAAGTCTCACATCAACGAGGCTAATCAATGGGCTATGGAGATGCCCATCGATTGATGTTAATGCAAGGAGTAGGGATTGCCGTGCAATGGATGCACTTGAGCTATAAATGTATGAAAGCTCAACAAAATAAACTAGTGGGTGTGCATCCAACTTGCTTGCTCATGAAGACCTAGGGCACTTGAGGAGGCCAATTGTTGGAATATACAAGCCAAGTTCTATAATGAAAAACTCCCACTAGTATATGAAAGTGACAAAACAAGAGACTCTTTATCATGAAGATCATGGTGCTACTTTGAAGCACAAGTGTGGAAAAAAAGATAGTAGCATTGTCCCTTTTCATTTCTTTTTTGGGCCTTTTTTATTTGGCCTTTCTCTTTTTTATTGGGACAATGCTCTATTAAATGATGATCATCACACTTCTATTTATTTACAACTCAATGATTACAAATCAATACTTGAACAAGGTATGACTCTATATGAATGCCTCCGGCGGTGTACCAGGATATGCAATGAATCAAGTGTTACATGTATGAAATAATTATGAACGGTGGCTTTGCCACAAATACGATGTCAACTACATGATCATGCAAAGCAATATGACAATGATGAACGTGTCATGATAAGCAGGATGGTGGAAAGTTGCATGGCAATATATCTCGGAATGGCTATGGAAATGCCATAATAGGTAGGTATGGTGGCTGTTTTGAGGAAAGATATAAAGAGGTTTATGTGTGAAAGAGCGTGTCATATCACGGGGTTTGGATGCACCGGCGAAGTTTGCACCAACTCTCAATGTGAGAAAGGGCAATGCACGGTACCGAAGAGGCTAGCAATGATGGAAAGGTGAGAGTGCGTATAATCCATGGACTCAACATTAGTCATAAAGAACTCACATACTTATTGCAAAAGTCTACAAGTCATCAAAAACCAAGCACTATGTGCATGCTCCTAGGGGGATAGATTGGTAGGAAAAGACCATCGCTCGTCCCCGACCGCCGCTCATAAGGAAGACAATCAAAGAACACCTCATGTTTCAAATTTGTTACATAACGTTTACCATACGTGCATGCTACGGGACTTGCAAACTTTCAACACAAGTATTTCTCAATTTCACAACTACTCAACTAGCACAACTTTAATATCACTACATCCATATCTCAAAACAATCATCAAGCATCAAACTTCTCTTTAGTATTCACAACACTCATAAGAAAGTTTTTACCAATCTTGAATACCTAGCATATTAGGATTATTTAAGTAAATTACCATGATATTTAAGATTCTCAAAATAATCTAAGTGAAGCATGAGAGATCAATAGTTTCTATAAAACAAATCCACCACCGTGCTCTAAAAGATATAAGTGAAGTACTAGAGCAAAACTATACAACTCAAAAGATATAAGTGAAGCACATAGAGTATTCTAACAATTTCCGAATCACGTGTGTCTCTCTCAAAAGGTGTGTACAGCAAAGATGATTGTGTTAAACTAAAAAGCAAAGGCTCAAATCATACAAGACGCTCCAAGCAAAACACATATCATGTGGTGAATAAAAATATAGCTCCAAGTAAAGTTACCAATGGAAGTAGACGAAAGAGGGGATGCTCCAAGCTTTGGCTTTTTGGTGTCCTTAGATTATCTTGGGGGTGCCATGGGTATCCCAAAGCTTAGGCTCTTTCCACTCCTTGTTCCATAATCCATCAAATCCTTACCCAAATCTTGAAAACTTCACAACACAAAACTTAAAATAGAAAATCTCGTGAGCTCCGTTAGCGAAAGAAAACAAAAGACCACTTCAAGGTACTGTAATGAACTCATTATTTATTTATATTGGTGTTAAACCAACTGCATTGCAACTTCTATATTGTTTATAAACTATTTTACTAGCCATAGATTCATCAGAATAAGCAAACAACACACGGAAAACAGAATCTGTCAAAAACAGAACAGTCTGTAGTAATCTGTAGCTAGAGCAAGATATGGAACCCCAAAAATTCTAAAATAAATTGATGGACGTGAGGAATTTATCTATTAATCATCTGCAAAAATAATTAACTAAATAACACTTTCCAAATAAAAATGGCAGCTGTTCTCATGAGCGCTAAAGTTTCTGTTTTTTACAGCAAGATTAACAAGACTTTCCCCAAGTCTTCCCAACGGTTCTACTTGGCACAAACACTAATTAAACACAAAAAACACAACCAAAACAGACGCTATATAAATTATTTATTACTAAACATTAGCAAAAAGCAAGGAATAAAAATAAAATTGGGTTGCCTCCCAACAAGCGCTATCGTTTAACGCCCCTAGCTAGGCATAAAAAGCAAGGATAGATCTAGGTATTGCCATCTTTGGCAGGTAATTCTTCAATGAGGCATCTACCATCCTTATCAATTTCTTTCTTTTTATTTATTTTCAAACTTTTAGGCACAAGATCGAAAAATATATTTGTAACAAATGGTTCCTTAATGATAGCAAAAAGATTGGGATGAATACTTATAGATTTGAGATCCGCAGTTTCCTTACTAGAAGATTCACCCTTATTTTTAGGAACATACATAAGCTTGGCAATTTTAGTGGGAGGAATTGGAGTATTCTTTACAGAAGAAAAAGCGGTTCCCAAGTTGGTAATAATACCCTCAAGTTTATCGATTCTAGCGGAATCCTGATTTATTTTCTCATTAACTATAGGTTCCTTTTCTTTAATATTTTTCAAAGTGACTCCTACTTTAGATCCATATTGAGTGATTCGGTTGTGGATATTTTTATCCAAATTTTCAATTAACTCTATAGTTGCAACCTTATTCTCAATAATTTCAAGTCTTTGCATTACATGCTCCAAAGTTAACATAGTTCCATTAACCAAAAGAGGTGGTGAGCCAAACAAATCTATCATAGCATTATAAGAATCAAAAGTATGGCTACCCAAGAAGTTCCCTTCGGTAATGGTATCAAGGATATATCTGTGCCAAGGAGTAGCGCCTACATAAAAATTGCCAAGAAGAACAGAAGTAGATTGCTTCCTGGTAGATCTATTTTGAGCATTGCAAATTCTATACCAAGCGTCTTTTAGATTTTATCCCTCCCTTTGCTTAAAATTTAGAACTTCATTCTCGGGAGAAAATGGAGAAGAAAAGGGACTAGCCATAACGACAAGCAAACGGGAAAGAGGCGAACGGAAAAGAGAGGGAGGATAGAGAGAGAGAGAGGGCGAATAAAATGACAAGGGTGAAGTGGGGGAGAGGAAAACGAGAGGCAAATGGCAAATAATGTAATGCGGGAGATAAGGGTTTGTGATGGGTACTTGATATGTTGACTTTCGCGTAGACCTCCCCGGCAACGGCTCCAGAAATCCTTCTTGCTACCTCTTGAGCACTGCGTTGGTTTTCCCTTGAAGAGGAAAGGGTGATGCAGCAAAGTAGCGTAAGTATTTCTCTTAGTTTTTGAGAACCAAGGTATCAATCCAGTAGGAGGCTACGCGCGAGTCCCTCGCACCTGCACAAAACAAATAAATCCTCGCAACCAACATGATAAGGGGTTGTGAATCCCTACACGGTTACTTACGAGAGTGAGATCTGATAGATATCATAAGATAATATTTTTGGTATTTTGATGATAAAGATGCAAAGTAAAATAAAAGCAATGAAAATAACTAAGTATTGGAATATTAATATGATGAAGATAGACCCGGGGCCATAGGTTTCACTAGTGGCTTCTCTCAAGAGCATAAGTATTTTACGGTGGGTGAACAAATTACTATTGATCAATTGACAGAATTGAGCATAGTTATGAGAATATCTTGGTATGATCATGTATATAGGCATCACGTCCGAGACAAGTAGACCGACTCCTGCTTGCATCTACTACTATTACTCCACACATCGACCGCTATCTAGCATGCATCTAGAGTATTAAGTTCATAAGAACGGAGTAACGCCTTAAGCAAGATGACATGATGTAGAGGGATAAACTCATGCAATATGATGAAAACCCCATCTTGTTATCCTCGATGGCAACAATACAATACGTGCCTTGCTGCCCCTACTGTCACTAGGAAAGGACACCACAAGATTGAACCCAAAGCTAAGCACTTCTCCCATTGCAAGAAAGATCAATCTAGTAGGCCAAACCAAACTGATAATTCGAAGAGACTTGCAAAGATAACCAATCATACATAAAAGAATTCAGAGAAGATTCAAATATTGTTCATAGATGAACTTGATCATAAACCCACAATTCATCGATCTCAACAAACACACCACAAAAAGAAGATTACATCGAATAGATCTCCACAAGAGAGGGGGAGAACTTTGTATTGAGATCCAAAAAGAGAGAAGAAGCCATCTAGCTAATAACTGTGCACCCGAAGGTCTGAGGTAAACTACTCACACTTCACCGGAGAGGCTATGGTGTTGATGTAGAAGCCCTCCGTGATCGATGCCCCCTCCGGCGGAGCTCCAGAACAGGCCCCAAGATGGGATCTCGTGGATACAGAAAGTTACAGCAGTGGAATTAGGGTTTTTCTTCGCATCTGATCGTTTGGGGGTACGTAGGTATATATAGGAGGAAGAAGTACGTCGGTGGAGCAACAGGGGGCCCACGAGGGTGGAGGGCGCGCCTGGGGAGGGGGGGTAGGCGCGCCCATACCTCGTGGCTTCCCTGTTGGTTGCTTGATGTAGGGTCCAAGTCATGCTATTAACGTTGGAAAAAAACACAGCTCTCAAACTCACCCTCCGGGTCTCCTAGATCTTGTTCGTTCCAAAAATCACGTTCCTGAAGGTTTCATTCCGTTTGGACTCCGTTTGATATTCCTTTTCTTCGAAACCCTAAAATAGGACAAAAAACAGCAATTCTGGGCTGGGCCTCCGGTTAGTAGGTTAGTCCCAAAAATAATATAAAAGTGGATAATAAAGCCCAATAATGTCCAAAACATAAGATAATATAGCATGGAGCAATCAAAAATTATAGATACGTTGGAAACGTATCAATGATCAGGTGTGATAAGCTCTACATTCACATACAACGGGTGCAAGCCAGTTTTGCACACGCAAAATACTCGGGTTAAACTTGACAAGCCTAACATATGCAGATATGGCCTCGGACACTGAGACCGAAAGGTCGAGCATGAATCATATAGTAGATATGATCAACATAGTGATATTCACCATTGGAAGCTACTCCATCTCACGTGATGATCGACCATTGGAAGCTACTCCATCTCACATGATGATCGGACATAGTTTAGTTGATATGGATCGCATGATCACTTAGATGATTAGAGGGATGTCTATCTAAGTGAGAGTTCTTAAGTAATATGATTTATTGAACTTTAATTTATCTTGAACTTAGTCCTGATAGTATTTGCATAACTATGTTGTAGATCGATAGCTCGCGATGTAGTTCCCCGTCTATTTTTGATATGTTCCTAGAGAAAAACTATGTTGAAAGATGATAGTAGCTATGATGTGGACTAGGTCTGTGATCTGAGGATTATCCTCATTGCTGCATAGAAGAATTATGTCCTTGATGCACTGCTAGGTGACAGACCTATTGCAGGAGCAGATGCACACATTATGAACGTTTGACAAAGCTCAGTATGATGACTACTTAATAGTTTAGTGCACCATGCTTTACGACTTAGAACCGGGACTTCAAAAACGTTTTGAACGCCACTTAGCATATAAGATGTTCTAAGAGTTGAAATTGGTATTTCATACTAATGCCCGTGTCGAGAGGTATGAGACCTCTGACAGTACTTTGCCTACAAGATGGAGGAGAATAGCTCAACCAGTGAGCTTGTGCTCAGATTGTCTGGGTACTACAATTACTTGAATCAAGTGGGAGTTAGTCTTCCAGATAAGATAGTAATTAACAAAGATTTCTAGTCACTATCAACAAGTTACTAGAACTTAGTGATGAACTATAATATGCAAGTGATGACGAAAATAATTCCCAAGCTCTCCGCGATGTTGAAATCGGCGAAGGTGTAAATCAAGAAATAGCATCAAGTGTTGATGGTTAACAAGACCACTAGTTTCAAGAAAAGGGCAAGCAAGAGGAACTTCAAAGAAGAATAGCAAGCAAGTTGCTGCTCCCATGAAGAAGCCCAAAGCTAGACCCAAGCCTAGAACTGAGTGCTTCTACTGTAAAAGAAATGGTCACTGGAAGTGGAACTACCCTAGATACTTGGCGGATAAGAAGGATGGCAAAGTGAACAATAGTATATTTGATATACATGTCATTGATATGTACTTTACTACTGTTTATAGCAACCCCTCAGTATTTGATACTGGTTTAGTTGCTAAAGAGTAGTAACTCAAAATGGGAGTTGCAAAATAAACAAAGACTAGTTAAGGGCGAGGTGATGATGTGTGTGTTGGAAGTGCTTCCAAGGTTGATAAGATCACCATCGCACACTCCCTTTACCTTCAGGATTAGTGTTGAACCTAAAATAAATGTTATTTGGTGTTTGCGTTGAGCATAATGTGATTGGATCATGTTTATTGCAATACAGTTATTCATTTAAGTCAAAGAATAATTGTTATTCTGTTTAAATGAATAAAACCTTCCGAGGTCATACACCCAAGATGAATGGATTATTGAATCTCGATCATAGTGATACACATATTCATAATATTGATGCCAAAAGATGCAAAGTTGATAATGATAGTGCAACATATTTGTGCTACTGCCGTTTAGGTCATATTGGTGTAAAGCGCATGAAGAAACTCCATGCTGATGGGCTTTTGGAATCACTTGATGCTTGCGAACCATGCCTCATGGGCAAGATGACTAAGACTCCGTTCCAGAACAATGGAGCGAGCAACAGACTTGTTGGAAATAATACATACTGATGTGTGCGGTCCAATGAGTGTTGAGTCTCGCGGCGGATATCGTTATTTTCTAACCTTCACAGATGATTTGAGCAGATATGGGTATATCTACTTGATGAAACCTAAGTATGAAACATTTGAAAAGTTCAAAGAATTTCAGAGTGAAGTGGAAAATCATCGTAAGAAGAAATTAAGTTTCTACGATCTGATCGCATGAGACGAATATTTGAGTTACAAGTTTGGCCTTCATTTAAAAACAATGTGGAATAAGTTTCACAACTCATGCCACCTGGAACACCATGGAGTAATGGTGTGTCCGAACATCATAACCGTACTTTATTAGATATGGTGCGATCTATGATGTCTCTTACCAATTTACCACTATCGTTTTGGGATTATGCAGTAGAGACAACTGCATTCATGTTACATAGGGCACCATCTAAAATCCGTTGAGATGACACCGTATGAACTGTGGTTTAGCAAGAAACCTAAGCTGTTGTTTCTTAAAGTTTGGGGTTGCAATGCTTATGTGAAAAAGTTTCAGCCTGATAAGCTCAAACCCAAATCGGAGAAGTGCGTCTTCATAGGATACCCAAAAGAAACTATTGGGTACACCTTCTATCACAGATCCGAAGGCAAGATCTTTTTTTGCTAAGAGTGGATCCTTTCTAGAGAAGGAGTTTCTCTCGAAAGAAGTGAGTGGGAGGAAAGTAGAACTTGATGAGGTAATTGTACCTTCTTCCGAATTGGAAAGTAGTTCATCACATAAATAAGTTCCAGTGATGCCTACACCAATTAGTGAGGAAGTTAATGACGATGATCATGAAACTTCAGATCAAGTTACTACCAAACCTCGTAGGTCAACCATAGTATGTTCCGCACCAGAGTGGTATGATTATCCTGTTCTGGAAGTCATGTTACTAGACCATGATGAACCTACAAACTATGAGGAAGCGATGATGAGCCCAGATTCTGCCAAATGGCTTAAGGCCATGAAATCTGAGTTGGGATCCATGTATGAGAACAAAGTATGGACTTTGATTGACTTGCCCGATGATCGGTGAGCCATTCAGAATAAATGGATCTTCAAGAGGAAGACAGACGCTGATAGTAGTGTTACTATCTACAAAGCTTGAATTGTCGCAAAAGGTTTTCGACAAGTTCAAGGTGTTGACTACGATGAGATTTTCTCACTCGTATCAATGCTTAAAAGTCTGACCGAATCATGTTAGAAGTTGCCGAATTTTATGAAATCTGGCAAATGGATATCAAAACTACATTCCTTAATGGATTTATTAAAGAAGAGTTTTATATGATGCAACCAGAAATTTTGTCAATCCTAAAGATGCTAACAAAGTGTGCAAGCTCCAACGATCCATCTATGGACTGGTGCAAGCATCTCAGAGTTGGAATATATGCTTTGATAAGTTGATCAAAGCATATAGTTTTATATAGACTTGCGGTGAAGCCTGTATTTGCATAAAAGTGAGTGGGAGCACTACAACCTTTCTGATAAGTATATGTGAATGACATATTGTTGATCCGAAATGATGTAGAATTTTCTGGAAAGCATAAAGGAGTTTTTGAAAGGATTTTTTCAAAGAAATACCTCGGTAAAGTTGCTTACATATTAAGCATCAAGATCTATAGAGATAGATCAAGACGCTTGATTTTTTTCAATGAGTACATACCTTGACAAGTTTTTGAAGTAGTTCAAAATGGAATAGTCAAAGAAGGAGTTCTTGCCTGTGTTGCAACGTATGAAGTTGAGTAAAGATTCTAAACCCGACCACGGCAGAAAATAGAAAGAGAATGAAAAGTCATTCCCTATGCCTTAGACATAGGTTCTATAAAGTATGCTATGCTGTGTACTAGACCTATTATGTACCTCACCATGAGTTTGGCAAGAGGGTACAATAGTGATCCAGGAGTGGATCACTGGACATCGGTCTAAATTATCCTTAGTGGAATAAGGAAATGTTTCTCGATTATGGAGGTGACAAAGAGTTCATTGTAAAGAGTTACGTCAATGCAAGCTTTGGCATCGATCTGGATGACTCTAAGTCTCGATCTAGATACATATTGAAAGTGGGAGCAATTAGCTAGAGTAGCTCCATGCAGAGCATTGTAGACATAGAAAATTTCAAAATACATACGGATCTGAATGTGGCAGACCTGTTGACTAAACTTCTCTCACAAGCAAAACATGATCACACCTTAGTACTCCTTGGGTGTTAATCACATGGCGATGTGAACTAGATTATTGACCCTAGCAAACCCTTTGGGTATTGGTCACATAGCGATGTGAACTATAGAGTGTTAAATCACATAACGATGTGAACTATTGGTGTTAAATCACATGGCGATGTGAACTAGATTATTGACTCTAGTGCAAGTGGGAGACTGAAGGAAATATGCCCTAGAGGCAATAATAAAGTTGTTATTTATATTTCCTTATATCATGATAAATGTTTATTATTCATGCTAGAATTGTATTAACCGAAAACTTAGTACATGTGTGAATACATAGACAAACAGAGTGTCCCTAGTATGCCTCTACTTGACTAGCTCGTTAACCAAAGATGGTTAAGTTTCCTAACCATAGACATGTGTTGTCATTTGATGAACGAGATCACATCATTAGAGAATGATGTGATGGACAAGACCCATCTGTTACCTTAGCATAAATGATCTTTTAGTTTTATTGCTATTGCTTTCATCATGACTTATACATGTTCCTCTGACTATGAGATTAAGCAACTCCCGAATACCGGAGGAACACCTTGTGTGCTATCAAACGTCACAACATAACTGGGTGATTATAAAGATGCTCTACAGGTGTCTCTGATGGTGTTTGCTGAGTTGGCATAGATCGAGATTAGGATTTGTCACTCCGTGTATCGGAGAGGTACCTCTGGGCCCTCTCGGTAATGCTCATCACTATAAGCCTTGCAAGCAATGTGACTAATGAGTTAGTTGCGGGATGATGCATTATGGAACGAGTAAAGAGACTTGCCGGTAACGAGATTGAACTAGGTATGATGATACCTGTGATGATACCGATGATCTAATCTCGGGCAAGTAACATACCGATGACAAAGGGAACAACGTATGTTGTTATGCGGTTTGACAGATAAAGATCTTCGTAGAATATGTAGGAGCCAATATGAGCATCCAGGTTCCGCTATTGGTTATTGACCGTAGATGTGTCTCGGTCATGTCTACATAGTTCTCGAACCCGTAGGGTCCGCACGCTTAACGTTTGATGACGATTTGTATTATGAGTTATGTGATTTGATGACCGAAGTTTGTTCGGAGTCCCAGATGAGGTCACAGACATGACGATGACTCTCGAAATGGTCGAGACGTAAAGATCGATATATTGGAAGGCTATATTCGGACATCGGAAAGGTTCTGAGTGGTTCGGGTATTTTTCGGAGTACCGAAGAGTTACGGGAATTCACCGGGGGAAGTAGTGGGCCTTAATGGGCCATACGGGAAAGGAGAAAGGGGCCTCAAGGGGTGGCCGCACGCCCCCCCCCATGGAAAGTCCGAATTGGACTAGGGAGGGGGCGGCGCCCCCTCTCTTTCCTTCTCCCTCTCCTACTCCTTCCCTCTCTCCCCTCTTGGACAAGGAAGGGGACTCCAACTAGGATTGGGAATCCTAGTTGGACTCCCCTTATAGGTGTGCCCCTCCTAGGTCGGCCTCCTCTTCCCCCTCCTTTATATACGTGGGCAGGGGGGCACCCCAACGACACACATGTTGATTTCTTAGCCGTGTGCGGTGCCCCCCTCCATAGATTTCCACCTCGGTCATATTGTCATAGTGCTTAGGCGAAGCCCTATGTCGGTAACTTCATCATCACCGTCACCACGCCATCATGCTGATGAAACTCACCCTCGGCCTCGGCTGGATCTAGAGTTCGAGGGACGTCACCGAGCTGAACGTGTGCAGATCGCGGAGGTGTCGTGTGTTCGGTACTTGATCGGTTGGAATGCGAAGACGTTCGACTACATCAACCGTGTTACTAAACGCTCCCGCTTTCAGTCTACGAGGGTACGTAGACACACTCTCCCCGCTCGTTGCTATGCTTCTCCTAGATAGTTCTTGCATGATCGTAGGAATTTTTTTGAAATACTATGTTCCCCAACAGTTCCATCTTCCTGTGGTGCCCATTGTAGCACGCTGGTGGTTTGTTGTAGCATGCTGGCATCATCTTCATAGCAATGACCGACGTGGGTCGTAGCACCCTTGGCGATTGGTTCCATCTCCCGGCGGTGTTTGTTGTAGCACCATGATGGCTGCTAGCAATATCCCAAAACCGTCGTCATACAGTGGGCGTGTCCACACCCGACATAGGATTGGACGTATATGAAGGAAATATGCCCTAGAGTCAATAATAAAGTTGTTATTTATATTTCCTTATATCATGATAAATGTTTAATATTCATGCTAGAATTGTATTAACCGGAAACTTAATACATGTGTGAATACGTAGACAAACAGAGTGTCCCTAGTATGCCTCTACTTGACTAGATCGTTAATCAAAGATGGTTAAGTTTCCTGACCATAGACATGTGTTGTCACTTGATGAACGGGATCACATCATTAGAGAATGATTTGATGAACAAGACCCATCCATTAGCTTAGCATTATGATCGTTTAGTTTTATTGCTATTGCTTTCTTCATGACTTATACATATTCCTCTGACTATGAGATTATGCAACTCCCGAATACCAGAGGAACACCTTGTGTGCTATCAAACGTCACAACGTAACTGGGTGATTATAAAGATGCTCTACAGGTGTCTCCGAAGGTGTTTATTGAGTTGGCATAGATCAAGATTAGGATTTTTCACTCTGTGTATCGGAGAGGTATCTCTGGGCCCTCGCCGTAATGCACATCACTATAAGCCTTGAAAGCAATGTAAATAATGAGTTAGTTGTGGGATGATGCATTAAGGAACGAGTAAAGAGACTTGCCGGTAACGAGATTGAACTAGGTATGATGATACCGACGATCAAATATCGGGCAAGTAACATACCAATGACAAAGGGAATATCGTATGTTGTTATGCGGTTTGACCGATAAAGATCTTCGTAGAATATGTAGGAGCCAATATTAACAACCAAGTTCCGCTATTGGTTATTGACCGGAGATGTGTCTCGGTCATGTCTACATAGTTCTCGAACCCGTAGGGTCCTCACGCTTAACGTTCAATGATGATTTGTATTACGAGTTATGTGTTTTTAGTGACCGAAGTTTGTTTAGAGTCCCAGATGAGATCATGGACATGACGAGGAGTCTTCAAATGGTCGAGAGGTACAGATTTATATATTGGACGAAGGTATTCGGACACCGGAATGGTTTCGGAAAGGTTCGGGTATTTTTCGGAGTACCGGGAGGTTATCAAAAAACCCCGGGGAAGTATTTGGGCCTTATTGGGCCTTAAGGGAGAAGAGGGGGCATGCCAAGGGAGGATGCGCCCCCATGGAGTCTGAATTGGACTAGGGGAGGGGGCGGCGCCCTCCTTGTCCTTTCCGACTCCCTCTCCCTTTCCCTCTTCCCCACTCCGGAAAAGGAAAGGGGAATCCTACTAGGACTTGGGAGTCCTAGTAGGACTCCCCACACTTGGTGCGCCCCTCGGGGGCCGGCCTCCTCCCCTCCTCCTTTCTATATGGGGGCAGGGGGCACCCAAAAGGCTCATCAATTGTTCCTCAGCTGTGTGCGCTGCCCCCCTCCATAGTTTACCACCTCGGTAATATTTATCGTAGTGCTTAGGCGAAGCCCTGCGTAGATCACATCACCAGCACCGTCGCCACGCCGTCATGCTGACGGAACTCTCCCTCGACCCTCTACTGGATCAAGAGCTCGAGGGACGTCATCGTGCTGAACGTGTGCTGAACACGGAGGTGTCGTACGTTCGGTACTTGGATCGGTTGGATCGTGAAGACGTTTGACTACATCAACCGCGTTACTAAACGCTTCCGCTCGTTGCTATGCACCTCCTATGCACCTCCTAGATAGATCTTGCGTGATCATAGGAATTTTTTTGAATTACTACGTTCCCCAACAGTGGCATCCGAGCCAGGTCTATGCGTAGATGATATATGAACGAGTAGAACACAATGAGTTGTGGGCGATAATAGTCATACTGCTGTAACATCCCAAATTTTCAATTTGGAATGTTATACATTAGATCATCACTGCATATCATATTTTTTTTATTTGCTTTTGGTTTGATCCTAGAAATTCTACGCAACTCAAGGACCCTCGGAGAGAGTTGGGGATTTCGTTATTTTCATATTTGAGTTTTCTCGAATTTTGAAAATAGGATCATTTGATTTTATTTATTTTATCTTCAATTATTTCTATTACAAAAATATGAGAGAGGGAATAAAATGAATTTCCCAAAATAAAAAATATTGAGGATTTAATAATAAAATCAAATAAGATTTTATTTTGGAGTTATTTGCTATTTTATTTGAATTTAGGAAAAATGTGTGTTTTTCAAAATTGCATTTAGGCCCCAAATAAATGTTCATTCTGTTCGGCTTGATTTTAGAAGTCGGGGAAAATTTATTTCGGGAATTTTGGAGTCCGTTTAGTATTTCTTTTATTTGTTTTTCTGCGCGTAATTATTTAAAAAAACGCAACCGACTTAGGCCGGTTTCGACCAGGACTCCTCCAGCCGGGCCTTTAAATAGCGCCGCCCCGAGCCCGTTTAGCCCAAGCCGCCACACCGCCAGGGACCCTAACCCTAGCGCCATGCCGCCGCCGCCCGCCGCCGCACGCCGCCGCATCACCGCACCCTGCCGCCGCCGCACGCCGGACCCCGCTGCCGCCGCCGGTTTTTCCTAGAAAACCGTTCGGTTTTCGCCGGTTTTTGATCGTTTTTTTGATCCGTTTTTTAGATAGATCGGTTTTTTTCCGGTTTAGTTTATTTAGCGAGCGTTCGCTCGTTCGTTTGTTTTAACGAACGCGTTCATAACGAACGTTTGTTCGTTAATCTGTTCATCGTTTTTTTTTCTCGGATTTTCCACGATTATTTCTGATCACGATTTCTGTTCCGATTTTTGTTCTAGTATAAGTTTTCGCTCGTTTATCGGAATCAGGCGATTCAAGTGCCTGGAGTTTCGTCTTGAAACCCTCTTTCCGTTTACCAACTCGAACAATTTTTTGCCTCTGTAAAATTTGACTTAGATCCAGATTAGTAAACGAAGCTTGTTTTTTTCGCCGTTTGACTTTCGTTGCTTCGTTCGATTTGATTCTTTTTGCAAACCGGAGTTCTTAAGTTGAACTTTCTGGTTAGATCTCTTATTTGAGTTTTACCCATGCATTAGATGAGTGCTTATTGTAGGCTTGTTTGTTTGTGATAGAGTACCCGGAGTGCGCCGCTTGCTACTTCGAATCGCTAGGTTTCGCGGATCATCAGCAAGGCAAGTAACACTTTGATCATACCTCCTACTACCCAGTTTTTATTACATTAGATCAATCCTCAAACAGTGCATGATTAGGATCTAATTAAATTGTGGGTTTGGGGGAGTAGATGAGGTAGAACCTATTACCTGTTTTACTTTCAAACCTTTGGGAGTTACTTCTACGTTTGCTTATATTGCCATGATATGCTAGTAGACGTGGATTGGGTGAGTGTATCCATGACAGATGTGAGAGTGATAATTTAATGGTTTATTTAAGGTGGCAACTTAAACACACATCTGGGTGGATTGAGGCACCTGGGTATTCTAGCGATTGCCTATTTTTTTGGACCGCCACCCAGGCTCAAAGGGATCATGAGATTATTCATACTAGAAATTTCCGTGTGCAGCCACAAGCTACTATGGGCTCTAGCATAGTTGACTAAGTCGTGCGAACTCTTACAGTGGTATACTAGCAGATGTAGGGGATGTAGGTTGGTACGGTCTACCGGTTCGTAAGGTGCTAGCGCTTCTGAAAGACTATGTCTCGGTCATCCGTTTCTCAAACATCATGTAGTGCGAGAATCCCAACGGAGGAGATCGAGTCTTATGGGGAAAAGTGCGCAAACCTCTGCAGAGTGTATAAACTAATCATGGTTAGCCGTGTCCCCGGTCATGGACAACTTGAGTATCTAGTACTTGGATTATCATGTGAATCTCATCATGTTACTCTAATTAATTTTGTTGGGATTTAATGTTGATGCTTAATTGGGATTGAGAGGGTGTCTACACTCTCAATGTTTAACAACTACCATGATAGTTAAATAAAATTTATTCCTTTGTAGTAGGGAAAAATTGGCTTTACGCAAAAACTGTAACCATAGAGCTTTCTACCAGCCAAATATGCATGTAGTATAGCCTTATTCTTTCATTGCTCTCTATGTGTTACTTTGCCAGCATATTCCATGTGCTGACCCATTTCGGGCTGCAACGTTCATGTTGCAGACTTTTCAGACGACGAGTAAGGTGCTTTAGGTCGTGGTTCTATACTTAGTGATGCCGTTGGAGTTGATGGACTCACTTATCTTCCAAGCCTTCCGCTGTTATCGTTATTAGATGGCCTTAAGCCATATTTATTGTAATAAGTTCTCTTTTGAGACATTCGATGTAATAAGTGTGTGATTGCTACTCTGTTATAAATCCTTCAAGTACCGTGCGTGTCAGCATTACTGATCCAGGGATGAAACTGAAGCACAGAGATCAGATCGTCTGAGGTCTGGTCGCTACAACTGCTTACCACCAACGTCTCATGTTGATTCGGCGGTATTGTTGGATGAAGCGGCCCGGACCGACATTACATGAACACGTTCATGAGACTGGTTCTACCGACGTGCTTCGCACACAGGTGGCTAGCGGGTGTCTGTTTCTTTAACTTTAGTTGAATCAAGTTTGACTACGGCTGGTCCTTGTTGAAGGTTAAAACAACACACTTGACGAAAAATCGTTGTGGTTTTGATGTGTAGGTAAGAACGCTTCTTGCTAGAAGCCCGTAGCAGCCTCGTAAAACTTGCAACAACAAAGTAGAGGACGTCTAACTTGTTTTTGCAGGGCATGTTGTGAGGTGATATGGTCAAGACGTGATAAGATATAAATTGTTGTATGAGATGATCATGTTTTGTAAAAGTTATCGGCAACTGACAGGAGCCTTATGGTTGTCGCTTTATTATATGAAATGCAATCGCCGTGTAATCGCTTTGCTTTATCACTAAGCGGCAACGATAGTCATAGAAGCAATAGTTGGCGAGACGACAACGATGCTACGATGGAGATCAATGTTTCAAGCCAGTGATGATGGAGATCATGACGGTGCTTTGGAGATGGAGATCAAAGGCACAAGATGATGATGGCCATATCATGTCACATATTTTGATTGCATGTGATGTTTATCTTTTATGCATCTTATTTTGCTTAGTATGGCGGTAGCATTATAAGATGTTCCCTCACTAAATTTCAAGGTACAAGTGTTATCCCTAAGTACGTATGCACCGTTGCTATAGTTCGTCATGCCGTGACACCACGTGATGATCTGGTGTGATAAGCTCTACGTTCACATACAACGGGTGCAAGCCAGTTTTGCACGTGCAGAATACTCGGGTTAAACTTGATGAGCCTAGCATATGCAGATATGGCCTCGGAAAACTGAGACAGAAAGGTCGAACGTGAATAATATAGTAGATATGATCAACATAGAGATGTTCACCATTGGAAACTACTCCATCTCACGTGATGATCGGACATGGTTGAGTTGATATGGATCACGTAATCATTTAGATGACTAGAGGGATGCCAATCTAAGTGGGAGTTCTTAAGTAATATGATTAATGGAACTTTAATTTATCATGAACTTAGTACCTGATAGTTTTTGCATATCTATGTTGTTGTAGATCAATGGCCCGTGCTACCGTTCCCTTGAATTTTAATGCATTCCTAGAGAACGCTAAGTTGAAAGATGATGGTAGCAACTACACGGACTGGGTCCGTAACTTGAGGATTATCCTCATTGCTACATAGAAGAATTACGTCTTGGAAGCACTGCTAGGTGCAAGACCTGCTGCAGGAGCAACTCCGGACGTTATGAACGTCTGGCAGAGCAAAGCTGATGACTACTTGATAGTTCAGTGTGCCATGATTTACGGCTTAGAATCGGGACTTCAAAGACATTTTGAACGTCATGGAGCATATGAAATGTTCCAAGAGTTGAAGTTAATATTTCAAGCAAATTCCCGAGTTGAGAGATACGAAGTCTCTAACAAGTTCTATAGCTGCAAAATGGAGGAGAATAGTTCTGTCAGTGAACACATACTCAGAATGTCTGGGTACCACAACCACTTGACTCAGCTGGGAGTTAATCTTCCTGATGATAGTGTCATTGACAGAGTTCTTCAATCACTGTCACCAAGCTATAAAGGCTTTGTTATGAACTATAATATGCAAGGGATGGAAAAGACAATTCCCGAGCTCTTCGCGATGCTAAAGGCTGCGGAGGTAGAAATCAAGAAGGAGCATCAAGTGTTGACGGTTAACAAGACCACTAGTTTCAAGAAAAAGGAAAAAGGGAAGAAGGGGAACTTCAAGAAGAACAGCAAGCCAATTGCTTTTCAAGGAAATAAACCCCAAGTCTGGACCTAAGACTGAAACTGAGTGCTTCTACTACAAAGGGACTGGAACTGCCCCAAGTATTTGGCAGATAAGAATGATGGCAAAGTGAAAGGTATATTTGATATATATGTTATTGATCTGTACCTTACTAATGCTCGTAGTAGCACCTGGGTATTTGATACTGGTTCTATTGCTCATATTTGCAACTCGAAACAGGGGCTACGGATTAAACGAAGATTGGCTAAGGACGCGGTGATGATGCGTGTGGAAAATGGTTCCAAAGTCGATGTGATCGCCGTTGGCATGCTACCTCTACATCTACCGTCGGGATTAGTTTTAGACCTACATAATTGTTATTTGGTGCCAGCGTTGAGCATGAACATTATATCTGGATCTTGTTTGATGCGAGACGGTTATTCATTTAAATCAGAGAATAATGGTTGTTCTATTTATATGAGTAATATATTTTATGGTCATGCACCCTTGATGAGTGGTCTATTTTTGTTGAATCTTGATTGTAGTGATACACATATTCATAATATTGAAGCCAAAAGATGCAAAGTTAATAATGATAGTGCAACTTATTTGTGGCACTGCCGTTTAGGTCATATTGGTGTAAAGTGCATGAAGAAACTCCATGCTAATGGGCTCTTGGAATCACTTGATGTGTGCGAACCATGCCTCATGGGCAAGATGACTACGAATCCGTTCTCCGAAACAATGGAGCGAGCAACTGACTTACTAGAAATAATACATACTGATGTATGCGGTTCGATGAGTGTTGAGGCTCGCGACAGGTATCGTTATTTTTTGACCTTCACAGATGATTTGAGCAGATATGTGTATATCTACTTAATGAAACATAAGTCTGAAACATTTGAAAAGTTCAAAGAATATTAGAGTGAAGTGGAAAATCATCGTAACAAGAAAATCAAGTTTCTATGATCTGATCGTGGAGGTGAATATTTGAGTTATGAGTTTGGTCTTCATTTAAAACAATGTGGGATAGTCTCACAACTCACGCCACCTGGAACACCACAGCGTAATGGTGTGTCCGAATGTTGTAACCGTACTTTATTAGATATGGTGCGATCTATGATGTTTCTTACCGATTTACCGCTATCGTTTTAGGGTTATGCTTTAGAGACGGCTGCATTCACGTTAAATAGGGCACCATCTAGATTCGTTGAGACGACACCATATGAACTGTGGTCTAGCAAGAAATCTAAGCCGTCGTCTCTTAAAGTTTGGGGCTGCGATGCTGATGTCTACTACACAACTTTATTCTTGTAGAGACGTGTTGGGCCTCCAAGCGCAGAGTTTTGTAGGACAGTAGCAATTTTCCCTCAAGTGGATGACCTAAGGTTTATCAATCCGTGAGAGGTGTAGGATGAAGATGGTCTCTCTCAAACCACCCTGCAATCAAATACAAGAAATCTCTTGTGTCACCAACACACCCAATACAATGGCAAATTGTATAGGTGCACTAGTTCGGCGAAGAGATGGTGATAAAAGTTTAATACGTATGGTAGAAATATATTTTTATAATCTGAATAAATAAAAACAGGAACCTATCAAATAGTAAACGGGCACAAAAACGGTGTTTCAATGCTTAAAAACAAGTCCTAGGGACCGTACTTTCGCTAGTGCAATCTCTCAACAATGCTAACATACTTGGATCATATCATTATCCCTCAAAGTGTAACAAAGAATCACTCCCGAGTTCCTATTAGCAGAGAACAAAAGATAGGAATTGTTTCTCAGATACAAAACCATCTCAAAGCTATTCTTTCTGTTCCATCTATTCAAGAGTTCGTACTAAAATAACGCAAAGCTATTTTTTCCGTTCGATCTATCCTAGAGTTCATACTAGAATAACACCAAAGCATATTCATATTCATAATACTCAATCCACACAAAGAACTACAAGGAGACCCCAAAGTTTCTATCGGAGAAAAGATAATAAAAACATGCATCAACCCCTATGCATAGATTACCCCAATATCACCACGGGAATCCGCAAGTTGAGTGCCATAACGTATATCAAGTGAATCAGTAAGATCCCCCATTGTCACCTCAAATATTCATATAGCAAAACATACATCATGTGTTCTCAAATCTGAACATTCAATCCGACATGACAAAACTTCTAAGGGTAAAGATTCAATTCATCACAACAAGAGTATAGAGGGGAGAAACATCATATGATCCATCTATATTAACAAAGCCCATGATATAGATCACGAGAGAGAGAGAGAGATAAAACACAGAGCTACTGGTACAAACCCTCAGGTCCGAGGGTGGACTACTCCCTCCTCATCGTGGTGGTCGCCGAGATGATGAAGATGGCCACCGGAGATGATTCCCCCCCTCCGGCAGGGTGCCAGAACGGGTCTAGATTGGTTTTTGGTGGCTACGGAGCCCTGCGGCGGCGGAACTTCTGATCTAGGTTAACCCCGAAGGATTTCGGAATATCTGGGAATTTATAGTGCAAAGAAGGGGTGCGGGAGGCCACTAAGGTGGGCACAACCCACCTGGGCGTGCCCTGGTGGGTTGTGCCCCCTTGGGGCACCCCCTAGGTGCTTCTTTGGCCCATCGGGAGTCTTCTGGCCCATAAAAAATCCACAAAAAGTTTCGCGGTGTTTGGACTCCGTTTGATATTGATTTTCTGCGATGTAAAAAACAAGCAAAAAACAGCAACTGGCACTAGGCACTGGGTCAATAGGTTAGTCCCAAAATATGATATAAAGTTGCTATAAAATGATTGTAAAACATCCAAGAATGATAAAATAATAGCATGAATACTTCATAAATTATAGATACATTAGAGACGTATCAGATACTTATGTGAAAATGCTTCAACCTGATAAGCTCGAACCCAAATTAGAGAAATGTATCTTCATAGGATACCCAAAGGAGACTATTGAGTACAACTTCTATCACAGATCCGAAGGCAAGATATTCGTTGCTAAGAATGGATCCTTTCTAGAGGAGTTTCTCTCGAAAGAAGTGAGTGGGAGGAAAGTAGAACTTGATGAGGTAATTGTACCTTCTCCCGAATTGGAAAGTAGTTCATCACAGAAATCAGTTCCAGTGATTCCTACACCAATTAGTGAGGAAGCTAATGATGATGACCATGAAACTTCAGATCAAGTTACTACCGAACCTCGTAGGTCAACCAAAGTACGATCCGCACCAGAGAGGTACGGTAATCCTGTTCTGGAGGTCATGTTACTTGAGCATGACGAACCTACAAACTATAAGGAAGCGATGATGAGCCCAGATTCCGCAAAATGGCTTGAGGCCATGAAATCTGAGATGGGATTCATGTATGAGAACAAAGTGTTGACTTTGGTTGAGTTGCCCAATGATCAGCAAGCTATAGAGAATAAATGGATCTTCAAGAAGAAGACTGACACTGACGGTAATGTTACTGTCTACAAAGCTTGATTTGTTGCGAAAGGTTTTCGACAGGTTCAAGGAGTTGACTACGATGAGACCTTCTCACCCGTAGCGATGCTTAAGTCCGTCCGAATCATGTTAGCAATTGCCGCATTTTATGATTATGAAATTTGGAGAATGGATGTCAAAACTGCATTCCTTAATGGATATCTTAAAGAAGAGCTGTATATGATGCAACCAGAAGGTTTTGTCGATCCTAAAGGTGCTAACAAAGTGTGCAAGCTCTAGCGATCCATTTATGTGGACTGGTGCAAGCCTCTCGGAGTTGGAATATACGCTTTGATAGTGTGATCAAAGCATATGGTTTTATACAGTTTTTTTGGAGAAGCCTATATTTACAAGTGAGTGGGAGCTCTGTAGCATTTCTAATATTATATGTGGATGACATAGTGTTGATTGGAAATAATACATAATTTCTGGATAGCGTAAAAGGATACTTGAATAAGAATTTTTCAATGAAAGACCTCGGTGAAGCTGCTTATATATTGGGCATCAAGATCTATAGAGATAGATCAAGATGCTTAATTGGACTTTCACAAAGCACATACCTTGATAAAGTTTTGAAGAAGTTCAAAATGGATCAGTCAAAGAAAGGGTTCTTGCCTGTGTTACAAGGTGCGAAGTTGAGTCAGACTCAATGCTCGACCACTCCAGAAGATAGAGAGAAAATAAAGGTCATTCCCTATGCCTCAGCCATAGGTTCTATCATGTATGCAATGCTGTGTACCAGACCTGATGTGTGCAAGTTTAGCAGGGAGGTACCAAAGTAATCCAAGAGTGGATCACTGGACAACGGTCAAGAACATCCTGAAATACCTGAAAAGGACTAAGGATATGTTTCTCAATTATGGAGGTGACAAAGAGCTTGTCCTAAATGGTTACGTCGATGCAAGCTTTGACACTGATCTGGATGACTCTAAGTCACAAACCAGATACGTATTTATATTGAATGGTGGAGCTGTCAGTTGGTGCAGTTCCAAACAGAGCGTCGTGGCGAGATCTACGTGTGAAGCAGAGTACATAGCTTCTTTGGAAGGAGCAAATGAAGGAGTCTAGATGAAGGAGTTCATATCCGATCTAGGTGTAATACCTAGTGCATCGGGTCCAATGAAAATCTTTTGTGATAATACTAGAGCAATTGCCTTGGCGAAGGAATCCAGATTTCACAAGAGAACCAAACACATCAAGAGACGCTTCAATTCCCTCCGCGATCAAGTCAAGGAGGGAGACATAGAGATTTGCAAGATACATACGGATCTGAATGTTGCAGATCCATTGACTAAGCCTCTCTCACGAGCAAAACATGATCAGCACCAAGACTCCATGTGTTTTACAATCATTACTATGCAATCTAGATTATTGACTCTAGTGCAAGTGGGAGACTGAAGGAAATATGCCCTAGAGGCAATAATAAAGTTGTTATTTATATTTCCTTATATCATGATAAATGTTTAATATTCATGCTAGAATTGTATTAACCGAAAACTTAATACATGTGTGAATACATAGACAAACAGAGTGTCCCTAGTATGCCTCTACTTGACTAGCTCGTTAATCAAAGATGGTTAAATTTCCTCACCATAGACATGTGTTGTCATTTGATGAACGGGATCACATCATTAGAGAGAATGATGTGATGGACAAGACCCATCCGTTAGCTTAGCATTATGATCGTTTAGTTTTATTGCTATTGCTTTCTTCATGACTTATACATATTCCTCTGACTATGAGATTATGCAACCCCCAAATACCGGAGGAACACCTTGTGTGCTATCAAACGTCACAACATAACTGGGCGATTATAAAGATGCTCTACAGGTGTATCCAAAGGTGTTTGTTGAATTGGCATAGATCGAGATTAGGATTTGTCACTCCGTGTATCAGAGAGGTATCTCTGGGCCCTCTTCGTAATGCACATCACTATAAGCCTTGCAAGCAATGTAACTAATGAGTTAGTTGCAAGATGATGCATCATGGAACGAGTAAAGAGATTTGTCGGTAACGAGATTGAACTAGGTATGATGATACTGATGACCGAATCTCGGGCAAGTAACATACCGATGACAAAGGGAATAGCGTATGTTGTTATGCGGGTTGACCAATAAAGATCTTCGTAGAATATGTAGGAGCCAATATGAGCATCCAGGTTCCGCTATTGGTTATTGACCGGAGGTGTGTCTCGGTCATGTCTACATAATTCTCGAACTCGTAGGGTCCGCACGCTTAACGTTCGATGACGATTTGTATTATGGTTATGTGTTTTTGGTGACCGAAGTTTGTTCGGAGTCTCGGATGAGATCACGGGCATGATGAGGAGTCTCGAAATGGTCGAGAGGTAAAGATTGATATATTGGACGAAGGTATTCGGACACCGGAATGGTTTCGAAAAGGTTCGGGTATTTTTCAGAGTACCGGGAGGTTACCGGAACCCCTCGGGGAAGTATTTGGGCCTTATTGGCCCTTAAGGGAGAAGAGGAGGCAGACCAAGGGATGAGGCGCCCCCCCCCATGGTGTCTGAACTGGACTAGGGGAGGGGGCGGTGCCCCCCTTGCCCTGTCCTACTCCCTCTCCCTTCCCCTCTTTCCCACCCCGGAAAAGGAAAGGGGAATCCTACTAGGACTTGGGAGTCCTAGTAGGACTCCCCACACTTGGCGCGCCCCTAGGGGGCCGGCCTCGTCCTCTCCTCCTTTATATACGGGGGTAGGGGGCACCCCAAAGGCACATCAATTGTTCCTCAGCCGCGTGCGATGCCCCCCTCCACAGTTGGTCATATTATCATAGTGCTTAGGCGAAGCCCTGCACGGATCACATCACCAACACCGCCGCCACGCCGTCGTGCTGACGGAACTCTCCTTCGACCCTCTACTGGATCAAGAGCTCGAGGGACGTCATCGTGCTGAACATGCGATGAACACGGAGGTGCCGTACGTTCGGTACTTGGATCGGTTGGATCGTGAAGACGTTCGACTACATCAACCGCGTTACTAAACGCTTCCGCTTTCGGTCTACGAGGGTACGTGGACACACTCTCCCGTCTCGTTGCTATGCATCTCCTAGATAGTTGCGTGGTCGTAGGATTTTTTTTGAATTACTATGTTCCCCAACAATATATAGGGGTGCCAGTGAGCTCGGGAATAGACCAATCATGTCTAACCACAGAGCCATCCTAATCATATGTACTTGCATTTTTTACGAACTATCTCAAGGATGTAAAATGGGTTCTCCTTGGCCAAGGAATCTTGGCTGAGAGAGTTGCGCCTTGACGTGCGGCGAGCTATCTTTGCATGCTTTTGCTCATGAGTCTTACTGGCATACCGTTCCTTATCATTAGCACATTTACTATTGATTTTCTTTGTTGAAACCATATGAAATGGTAGCACGGTAAGAGTGCTGGTTGTGTTACATTCTAGTAATCAACAATTTTAATTCGCGTTGTGCAATTCTCACCCACCGATGATTTCATTTGCTGACAGGCTTCACGTTTACTTTCTAGTAGTGCATCTTTCATATTGTTATCCATCAGAGCATATCAGTCCCTATCAGTAGCACAATTACTTCCGATATTCTCTGTTGAATGACATGATAGTGGTAACACTGTACGGGTGCTAGTTGCGGAGACAAACTCGAAATATGTGTTACATGCTATGAATGAAAAATTATGTCCGTTGTTGTGCAAATCTTACTTGTCGATGATTTCATTTGTTGATAGGCTTCACGTTGTCTTTTTAGTAGCACAACTTTCTTATCGCTATCCATCTGAGCACATCGTTCCCTATATCGTTGCCCCCTCCGCTCTTTGGTATATAGGGCTTGCGGTTGAATATGTGATGGCATGTGACTAACATTATTGCAAGTGTTGATGTCAACAATATCTACATAATAGAGAAACGTCACATATCTATATAGATAAAAAACGAGTGATCAATTATTAACATAGTAATTATTTTAGTTGTCTTCATACTAGTCAGGCTGCTTTCTTTCCCTTGAGATGACAAATTTTTTAATTGCTTCTGGTACGTGTCATTTCTGCTTAGCCAATCATTATCTTCATCGGGACTATATTTTCCTTTGTTGCAAGCAGGGTCTGCTTGTTCTAATCATGGCAGAAAATGTTTAGTTGCTTAGAAACATGGAACCATGTAACTGTATAATTTCAACCAACATTATGACTATTGTTAAGCGCCTTTAACAACCGGGGTGCTTTGTAGTTGGGAGAGCACACATGGACTTGTCCGTGCTTCCTGGCAATTAACCAATGGTCAACCTTTCTTTTGTTTATTTCTTTTGTTTATAGGCTCCGTGATGCTTCTTAAGTAGTTCATCTTTTTCTCAGTATCCATTTTTCCTCGCACATTGTCGATTCCATTCTTTCACATCTATAGGTTCGCCTATATTACTAATACCGATGACACCTAAAAAATGCACAATTTACCCAGTTCTTGTGCATCAGAATGTACACTTAGACACCATTCAATCATTAAATATTACTTGCGTTCAAGGAGTTGAACATGTCTTTGAATACATTCACTCGATTGTCCCGGAGACCTCATATACAAGGAAGAAAGTATCACAAAACGGTTCTCTTATTATTTAAAACATATGAATAACATTGCTCGCAATTCAATCATTCCGTTAGATCAAGAGATGTTATTGTATGGTAGACCAATAATATTTTCCTTCATGAAGCATAGAAAGATTTTTTTTTTAAGTTCCGTCAAGGATGAGCTATATATGTATTATTTTCGTTCATGTTTATTTGCTTTTTTGTTTTGTCATCTTTTCAACTTGGATATAAAACTCAGTGAAAAACAATGTGTTGGGTGATCAACACGGCCGTTCGATGTTACCGCAATCCAAAACTTCATCCAGTTTTCCATGCAGCTCTATTGGGAAGAGAGTGGAGCTACCGTAAAAAATCACTCTACAATTCAAACACTCTCATTAGAGAATCAGATTGTTTTCTTATTAAATCGCTATACTACTCTATGGAATTAATTCAATGATTAACATGATAATAACATGGCAGAAAATGACAATACACATCTCATTTAAGTCAAACATGTACAGAATGATGTTGCAAACAAATAACTTATAGAGTAAGTAAATTTAATCAGATTATTAAGAGTGCCTCACATTATTATAAAACCGTAAATATCTTCCCTAAAAAAGAAATAAAACAGTAAATAGCAGCATACACTGGAACGTCAAAAGCCGGGCCATCCATCCACATAGTCATAACAGTGTCTGAGCGCCAATATCTCGCGTTCGGCGAGGGGACCTCCTATTCGCGGTGACTATTTAGCGCCTTCAGTGAGGTGGAAGGGATCTCTCGCTGAAGGTTTCCCCCCGCCTCGTATCATATTGGGCTGGCCCATTCAAGCACATATATTAAATAAAAAGGATACGAGAAAGGTGAGAAGGCGGCATCGACCCTGGTCTCCAGGGAGATCCGAGGCTCCGATAACCACCCCACCCAAGTCCCCTTTGCTGTTAGAACTAAGGGGCGCATCCCACTTGAGCTATTCAAGCTACTTTTCCTTGGTTTTTATTCCTTTCTTTTATTTTTTATTTTCCATTTTTGTTTGGTTTTCTTTTTTCCTTCTCCATTTTGTGTTTGCTTTTCTTTTGTGTTCTCCATTTATTGTTTTTCCTTTTGTTTTTCTTATGTTTTTTCTTCCATTTTCACTCTACATTTTTGTATATGTCAAAAACATTTTTTAGTAAGTGATTAACATTTTTTATACACGTTCAACATTCTCCGAACGCATATTCAACATTTTAAAAATACTTGTTCAATTAATACTTATTCAACATTTTTCAAATATATGTTCAACATTCTTCAAATACTTTTTCAACATTTTAATACTTATTCTACATTTTGAAATACCCGTTCAACATATTTTTTTCAAATACTCGTTGAACAATTTTTAATACTTATTCAATATTTGTCAAATACCTGTTCAACATTTGTCAAATATTTGTACAACATTTTCAAATACATTTCAACATTTTAAAAAAATGTTTAACGTTTATAAATATTTATTCAACATTTTAAAATACGTGTTCAACAATTTTCAAATGTGATTTTTAAGTGTGTTTTCTGTGTATATATGTATAATATTTTAAAGTATAAAGAAAAGCAAAAAAAAAGCAAAAAAAAAAAACGAGATCAGAAAACAGAAAAAAATAGGCCGTAGCCTCCCATGTGGCTGGGCCGGCATCTCTGGGGCTCCTTCCGATGCGAGGTTTGCCTGTGCTCGCTTAAAGCGAGAAATAGGGGTATCCCAGAGAAAGAAAAAACGGAAAAAGGAAATTCCGATGGTGGAGGAATCCTGAAATGGGCCGACCCAAGTAGGAGCGGACGCTGCAAGGCGAAATCATTAATTAAGAAGTACTTGTTGTAAAGAACACTCCACTTTCTCAGGTCGCGACAAGTGGCGCATATGCAACGCGCCACTTGTAATCTGAGAGTTTTCCTTTTTTTCGTAGATCCGTTTATTCAAAAAAAATTATCTTTTAAATTGTGCGTCTAAATTTTGAACCGTTTTCACCATTGGATTTCTTGCGCCGAGATCTTCAAAACTAGATCACATGTTGATAGGTTTTGAGAACATTTTTTCACGAAAAAACCGGACGAAAAAATCTGGGTGAAAAACCGAACCAGGAGCACGGTTTTTTTCCTTTTCCGAAAGAGGCACGTCCGTGGCTCTCGCGAAATTACACTCATGCCTCTCGTGAAAGCAAAGCCGTGACTCTCGTGGAAGAAAAAAAACAGAAAACGCGTTTGTTTTTTCCGTTTCTGAAAGGTACGGCCGTGATTCTCGCGAAAACACAATCGTGCTTCTCGCAGAAGCAAAACTGAGACTCTCGCGAAAGAAAAAAACAGAAAACACGTATTTTTTTCCTTTCTGAGAGGCACGGCCGTGAGTCTCGCGAAAGCACAACCGTGCCTCTCACGGAAGCAAAATCGTGACTCTCGCGAAAGAAAAAAAAACAGAAAACGTGTTTTTTTTCGTTTCCGAAAGGCACTGCCGTGACTCTCGCGGAAAAAAACCGTGACATTCGCGAAAGAAAAAAAAAGAAAACGGTTTTTTTTTCCGCGAAATGTTTTTTTTAAATTTTTTGATCGAAAAGCTAAGAAAGACCGGGAAAAACCAGAACATCGGAAAAATTAGGAAAAAACCGTTTAAAAAGCCAAAAACGCGTGCGGGAAAAAAATCCAAAGAAATTGTTCAAAGCGCGACACGTGGTGAATGGTTGAGAGCGCGCCAAGTGACGCTGATTGTTATGAGGCTCCGAAGAAACGCTCGTTAACTAGTTGCTCTCGCTGCAAGGGGTACGTGCCAGCTCCCTATTTGGCAATCGACGCGCCAAATAGGAGTGGCAATATAGAAGCAACCTTTAGCGAATCGAGCTTCCAACTAGCTGAAGCGCGTGCGAGCATCTGGGCAGGCCTAGTTCATGGTAGTAGACTGCCTCGTTTGCTTTTATGTTTTCTTTTAGATTTTTATTTTGGTTTTTGATTCCATTTTTTTACTTTGGTTACACTTTTAAATGTTCTAAACACATATATAACAAATATAGACATTACATAATATTTTCAAAATGTTAATCATGCATTTGAAAAATGTTGAATGTGTATAAAAATGTTCACTAGGTATTAAAAAAATGACGAAAACTTTTGATCATGTATATAAAAATAATAATCAAGCATTTGAAAAAATGTTGGATAGATATTTCAAAATGTTAGATAAGCGTTGGAAAAATGTTGAATACGTATGGAAAAAATGTTGGCCATCCATAAAAAATGAGTTTTTTATCAATGTATATAAAAATGTTAATCAAGTATTTGTAAAACTGTTGAACTAGATTTTAAAAATATTAATCAAGCATTTGAAAAATGTAAATGTGTATAGAAAATATGTTGACAATCCATTCTAAATAACGTCAATCTTTCATTTGAGAAAATGTTGATAAAGCATTTGAAAAAATGTTAAATGTGCATAAAAAATGTTGACCATGTATTAGTAAATGTTAATCTTGTATTTGAGAAATGTCAATGAAGCATTTGAAAAATATTTAAAGTATGTATAATATTTTTTTTGACTATGCATTCAAAATTTTTGATCTTATATTTTAAAATGTTAATCAAGCATTTAAAATGTTAAAAAATGTGTATAGAAAAAGTGTTGACTATGTATTGAAAAATTATTAAATCGGTATTGGAAACTTTTAGACGTGTTTTATAAAAATATTGTTGACATCTACCAAACTGAAGAATGAAAAACCAGAAGAAACAAAAAAAAAGTAAAAATCAAAGAAGAAACAGAATAAACCAAAAAAAGGAAAATGAACAAATAAAACCGAAGAACAAATGAAAAGATAATGGGAAATGGAGAAGAAAATGAAAAATAAAATCAAAGAAAATAAATTGAAACGAAGAAAGAAAGAAACCAAAAAAATGAAAATTGAAAAAGAAACAAAATAAAGCGAAGAAAGAAAACCGCCTCTAGTTACCTCAAGAAGGACGTCCCCAGTTACTAGCCATGAACGCTAGGTGGGCGGAATGGCTAGCAACGCCGGTCTCCTTTCTATAGGTACTGGGATGGATGCCAAATCCTATTCGGCGCCTTAAGCGCCGAATATAGGGCAGCTCGTACAGGGCGCACACCCCCCGATCTCACATCGTCCCTATATGGGCCGGCCCTTTTATTTCTGTTTCTAAAGCGCAAAAGCAAAAAAAAGCGGGGGCAGTAGGAATCGAACTGGGTAGCTGTTGTTTCATCGCACACTACACAAACCAACACACCACCAAGCCTATTCTGCTTATGTGCACCTTTTCTAGTTCTTTCTTTCCTTGTACTTTTCTTTTATCATTTTTCCTTTTTTCGTTTTCTGTTTTCCTTATTTCCTTTTTCTTTTTTCTTTCTTCCTGGTTCGACACAAAATCGATGAATTTCTCAGATTCGATGAACTTTTTTCAAATTCGATGAACTTTTTTGAAACTTGATGAACTTTTTTCAATCTCGATGAACGTTTTTATGAAATTCGATGAACTCTTTTGACACTCGATGAACTTTTTTCTCAAATTCTATCAACTTTTTTCAAACTTGATGAACTTTTTTTCAAACTCGATGAACTTTTTTCATATCCATGAACTTTTTTATCAAATTCGATGAACCTTTTTCAAACTCGATGAACTTTTTTCACATCCATGAACTTTTTTCAAACTCGATGAACTTTTTTTCAAACTTGATGAACTATTTTCATATCCATGAACTTTTTTTATGAAAAGTGATGAACTTGTTTTAAATATATGAACTTTTTTCAAATTTGTGGTTTTTTTTATGAAAATCGATTAATTTTTTTCAAATTCGTGAACTGTTTGAGAATTCATGAACTTTTTTTCTCAAAATCGATGAACCGTTTTCAAAATCCGATGAACTTTTTTCAAATCTGTGAACTTTTAAAAATAAATGATGAACTTTTTTTGTGAACATTTCTTTGAAGTCCGCGGCCTTTTCAAAATCGATGATCTGTTTTTAAAATTCAAGAATTCTTTGTTAAATTTTTCGTTCCCTTTTTCCAAATAATTTGTACTGCCGCAGGAACTCAGGGTCAAATAAAACTGTTTTCGTACATAACACGGCATTGTTGTCATGGTGCAGTGGTTGAAGCCCCAACTACATGAGCAAAAGCACGTGGGTTCGAATCCCTCTTTCTACATATATTTTCTGGCCGTTTGTTTTTTATCTTCAGAAGGAGGGCTACCTATATTTTGTTGGGCCGGCCCGCATAACCAGGTGCGTGGGCGCTCGGTTCGTTTGCTGGCGCATAAGGCGCCAGCGAGGAGCTCTCGGGATGGATCCCATGCGCCTGCACCTTTTTCTCCTTTTTTGTTTTTAAAAACGGTGGGTCATGGGCCGGCCTAGTGTCTTGTGTGGGAAGCGATTTCCTTCAGCGAGAGGGGCTTCTGTTTCGATTAATGCGAGACATAGCTCTCATGCGCATATTACCCCCTAAAAAGGGTTTTTATCATATATGCCATGAGTTGTGTTTCAAAAGGCCCTAGGGCGAACTCAATGACATAGGCCCCTAAATCCTAAGACTATACATGTGTGCGCTATATAAATTACATAACTTCATTTGTATAGTATTAAGAGTCAAATTCATCTATACATCTAGTTGTACAATGCCATATCACAACGGGAAGACAAAAAAGATAGCAATACGAAACTAACATGAGACATATATTTTCTGGCCGTTTGTTTTTTATCTTCAGAAGGAGGGCTACCTATATTTTGTTGGGCCGGCCCGCATAACCAGGTGCGTGGGTGCTCGGTTCGTTTGCTGGCGCATAAGGCGCCAGCGAGGAGCTCTCGGGATGGATCCCATGCGCCTGCACCTTTTTCTCCTTTTTTGTTTTTAAAAACGGTGGGTCATGGGCCGGCCTAGTGTCTTGTGTGGGAAGCGATTTCCTTCAGCGAGAGGGGCTTCTGTTTCGATTAATGCGAGACATAGCTCTCATGCGCATATTACCCCCTAAAAAGGGTTTTTATCATATATGCCATGAGTTGTGTTTCAAAAGGCCCTAGGGCGAACTCAATGACATAGGCCCCTAAATCCTAAGACTATACATGTGTGCGCTATATAAATTACATAACTTCATTTGTATAGTATTAAGAGTCAAATTCATCTATACATCTAGTTGTACAATGCCATATCACAACGGGAAGACAAAAAAGATAGCAATACGAAACTAACATGATTTCCTTTCACATGTCCCCTTGTGGATGTTGTTTGGACTCAATGTAGCTGTTGAGAAATCTTCGTGAACTTTCCACTGTTGGCGCTAGTTTGTGATGAGTGACTTCGTTTCGGCAGTGCCAGACTCGCCAAAAGGTCATAAGAATTTCCATCCGCTGCAACTCGTCACTATTGTCCAGGAGATGAAGAAGCCACTCTTGGCCGGTGTTAGTGATAGTCCTCAGGTCTGGGAGAGGACATGACTCCTTCATGGCATCCCAGAGAGCGCACGCCATCGGGCACCTACACACGGCGTGGAAGGTGTCCTCCCGCTCAACGCCACATAGGACACACACATCAGAAACTTCCAAAGTTCTCTTATGCTTATTTTCCATTGTTGCCAAAGAGTTGGTCGCAATCCTCCAACCAAAGACCCGTACCTTAGGTGGAGCAGGGCACCTCCACAATGCTGTCTAGATGGCCCGATTGCCGTCTGATGCCTTGCTCGCCGCACATGAGGATGCGCATAGTTTTTCCTCCGGCCCCAATTTGTAGGCCACCTTGACGGAGAAGATACCTCTTGGGTCAGGCCCCCAAGCAAGAACATCATGCATCCTGGGTGAAGGACGTAGCTTAATAATTTCATCAACGTTAGGTTGCAGAAAGTGCTGCTGTAGCAACTCCTTCCTCCAAGTGCCGCGTACATCAATTAGCTCGGACACTCACCGAAGCCGGCACCTTCCGACTTGTGAAGTTGACCGGTAGGACACTGGCCGCTCAAGCCATGGGTCACTGAAGGAAATATGCCCTAGAGGCAATAATAAAGTTGTTATTTATATTTCCTTATATCATGATAAATGTTTATTATTCATGCTAGAATTGTATTAACCGGAAACATAATACATGTGTGAATACATAGACAAACAGAGTGTCACTAGTATGCCTCTACTTGACTAGCTCGTTGATCAAAGATGGTTATGTTTCCTAACCATAGACATGAGTTGTCATTTGATTAACGGGATCATATCATTAGGAGAATGATGTGATTGACTTGACTCATTCCGTTAGCTCAACACTTGATCGTTTATTTTGTTGCTATTGCTTTCTTCATGACTTATACATGTTCCTATGACTATGAGATTATGCAACTCCCGTTTACCGGAGGAACACTTTGTGTGCTACCAAACGTCACAACGTAACTGGGTGATTATAAAGGTGCTCTACAGGTGTCTCCAAAGGTACTTGTTGGGTTGGCGTATTTCGAGATTAGGATTTGTCACTCTGATTGTCGGAGAGGTATCTCTGGGCCCACTCGGTAATGCACATCACTATAAGCCTTGCAAGCATTGCAACTAATGAGTTAGTTGCAGGATGATGTGTTACGGAACGAGTAAAGAGACTTGCCGGTAACGAGATTGAACTAGGTATTGAGATACCGACGATCGAATCTCGGGCAAGTAACATACCGATGACAAAGGGAACAACGTATGTTGTTATGCGGTTTGACCGATAAAGATCTTCGTAGAATATGTAGGAGCCAATATGAGCATCCAGGATCCGCTATTGGTTATTGACCAGAGACATGTCTCGGTCATGTCTACATAGTTCTCGAACCCGTAGGGTCCGCACGCTTAAAGTTCGATGACGATTATATTATGAGTTTATGTGTTTTGATGTACCGAAGGAGTTCGGAGTAACGGATGAGATCGGGGACATGACGAGGAGTCTCAAAATGGTCGAGACGTAAAAATCGATATATTGGACGACTATATTCGGACATCGTAAAGGTTCCGAGTGATTCGGGTATTTTCGAGAGTACCGGGGAGTTACGGGAATTCGTATTGGGCCTTAATGGGCCATACGGGAAAGGAGAGAAAGCCTCAAAGGGTGGCCGCACCCCTCCCCATGGGCTGGTCCGAATTGGACTAGGGAGGGGGGCGCCCCCTTCCTTCCTTCTCCTTTTCCCTTCCCTTTCCTTCCCTCCTACTCCTACTACTTGGAAGGGCTCCTAGTTCTACTAGGAAAGGGGGAATCCTACTCCCGGTGGGAGTAGGACTCCCCTAGGGCGCGCCATAGAGAGGGCCGGCCCCTCCCCTCCTCCACTCCTTTATATACGTGGCCAGGGGGCACCCCATAGACACAACAATTGATCCTTTGGATCTCTTAGCCGTGTGCGGTGCCCCCCTCCACCATAATCCACCTCGGTCATATCGTAGCGGTGCTTAGGCGAAGCCCTGCGTCGGTAGAACATCATCATCATCACCACGCCGTCGTGCTGATGGAACTCTCCCTCAAAGCTCGGCTGGATCGGAGTTCGAGGGACGTCATCGAGTTGAACGTGTGCAGAACTCGGAGGTGCCATGCGTTTGGTACTTGATCGGTCGGATCGTGAAGACGTACGACTACATCAACCGCGTTGATATAACGCTTCCGCGAACGGTCTATGAGGGTATGTAGACAACACTCTCCCCTCTCGTTGCTATGCATCACCATGATCCTGCGTGTGCGTAGGAAAATTTTGAAATTACTACGTTCACCAACAGTCACACCATATACGTATAGATTGCCCGTCCCTGATCCTCCATATAAGCCCTTTTTTAGGAGCTCCAAGCAATAGGTGATGGCCTGCCACATCGATGAAGTGCAAAAATAGTATCCTTGAGTCACCCATTAGGATATACTTGGCCTTCAAGACCCTTGCACATAGGCTCTCCGGGTTGATCAACAAGCACCAATCCTGTCGAGCGAGGAGCGCCTGATTGAAAATTCTATAATCACGAAACCCTAAGCTACCCATCTCTTTAGGTTTAATGATTCGATCCCAAGCCATCTAGTGAGTTTTTCGTTTCCCCTTCTTTGAGCCCCACCAGTAGTTCCGCACCATCCGTGTAAGATCGTCACACACCTAGAAAGGAAGTTTAAAGACGCCCATGATACACGTGGGAATGGATTGCGCCACCACCTTGATTAACACTTCTCTGCCTGCTTGAGCCATGTATCCATCTCCCCAAATACAAATACATTTCATCAACTTTACTTGCAAATTTTGAAACTTTCCTTTATGCATGTGGCCTTACGGAGTTGGGAGTCCCAAGTATTTCTCCTCAAAATGGTCCTTCATAATGTGTAGTTGCTGTTTCACACTCTCCTGGACATTAGCTGGACAGGACTGTCCAAAAAGTATTGAACATTTAGCCGGGTTGATTAGTTGTCCAGTGGCGCCTTCATAGACATGAATGATGTCCTGTACTGCTCTTGCTTGCTGCTGGTTCGCTTTGAAGAAGAGAAGTGTTTCATCCGCGAATAACAAATGTGATACACCTGGTGCTCCAAGGCATATTTTCATCGGTTCAATAACATTTGATCTCACTCCCTGTATGAGCAACTCAGATAAACCATCAGCCACAAAGAGAAAAAGAAATGGTGAGAGGGGATCACCTTGCCGAAGGCCACGCTCCGGTGGGAACGATTCAAGTAGGGTTCCATTAAATTTTACCATATACCTCACCGTGGTGACGCAAGTTATGATCCATTGCACCCACCGATGAGCAAAACCGAACTTGAGCATCACTCGCTCCAAGAATCCCCAGTCAACCCTGTCATATGCCTTAGATAGGTCCAGCTTGTACGCACAAAAGCTGGCATTTGGCTTCTTCTCCTGATGTATTGCATGAACACACTAAATGCGAGCAATGCATTGTCGGTAATTAGACAGCAAGGGATAAAGGCACTCTGAAACAGAGAAATGATCTCGTCCAAAATAGTGCGCAAGCGATTGACCAAGCACTGTTGGGGAACGTAGTAATTCAAAAAATTTCCTACGATCACACAAGATCTATCTAGGAGATGCATAGCAATGAGACGGGAGAGTGTGTCCACGTACCCTCGTAGACCGAAAGCGGAAGCGTTTAGTAACGCGGTTGATGTAGTCGAACGTCTTCACGATCCAACCGATCCAAGTACCAAACGTATGACACCTCCATGTTCAGCACGCGTTCAGCACGATGACGTCCCTCGAGCTCTTGATCCAGTAGAGGGTCGAGGGAGAGTTCCGTCAGCACGACGGCATGGCGACAGTGTTGGTGATGTGATCCACGCAAGGCTTCGCCTAAGCACTACGATAATATGACCGAGGTGGTAAACTGTGGAGGGGGCACCGCACACGGCTGAGGAACAATTGATGTGTCTTTGGGGTGCCCCTGCCCCCATATATAAAGTAGGAGGGGAGGAGGCCGGCACCCTAGGGGTGCGCCAAGTGTGGGGAGTCCTACTAGGACTCCCAAGTCCTAGTAGGATTCCCCTTTCCTTTTCCGGAGTGGGAAAGAGGGAAAGGGAGATGGAGTAGGAAAGGGCAAGGGGGGCGCCGCCCCCTACCCTAGTCCAATTCAGACTCCATGGGGTGGGGGTGCCTCCCCTTGGCCTGCCTCCTCTTCTCCCTTAAGGACCGATAAGGCCCAAATACTTCCCCGGGGGGTCCCAGTAACCTCCCGTACTCCAAAAAATACCCGAACCTTCATGAAACCATTCCGGTGTCCGAATACCTTCGTCCAATATATCAATCATTACCTCTCAACCATTTCGAGACTCCTCGTCATGTCCATGATCTCATCCAGGACTCCAAACAAACTTCGGTCACCAAAAACACATAGCTCAAAATACAAATCGTCATCGAACGTTAAGCGTGCGGACCCTACGGGTTCGAGAACTATGTAGACATGACCGAGACACATATCCGGTCAATAACTAATAGCGGAACCTGGATGCTCATATTGGCTCCTACATATTCTACAAAGATCTTTATCGGTTAAACCGCATAAAAATATATGCTATTCCCTTTGTTATCGGTATGTTACTTGCCCGAGATTCGATCGTTGGTATCATCATACCTAGTTCAATCTCATTACCGACAAGTCTCTTTACTCGTTCCATAATGCATCATCCCGCAACTAACTCATTAGTTACATTTCTTGCAAGGCTTATAGTGATGTGCATTACCGAGAGGGCCCAGAGACACCTCTCCAATACACAGAGTGACAAATCCTAATCTCGATCTATGCCAACTCAACAAACACCTTCGGAGACTCCTGTAGAGCATATTTATAATCACCCAGTTACGTTGTGACATTTGATAGCACACAAGGTGTTCCTCCAGTATTCGGAAGTTGCATAATCTCATAGTCAGAGGAATATGTATAAGTCATGAAGAAAGCAATATCAATAAAACTAAACGATCATAATGCTAAGCTAACGGATGGGTCTTGTCCATTACATCATTCTCTAATGATGTGATCCCGTTCATCGAATGACAACACATGTCTATGGTCAGGAAACTTAACCATCTTTGATTAACGAGCTAGTTAAGTCGAGGCATACTAGGGACACTCTGTTTGTCTATGTATTCACACATGTATTAAGTTTTCGGTTAATACAATTCTAGCATGAATATTAAAAATTTACCATGATATAAGGAACTATAAATAAAAACTTTATTATTGCCTCTACGACATATTTCCTTCAGTCTCCCACTTTCACTAGAGTCAATAATCTGGATTACATAGTAATGATTCTAACACCCATGTTGTCTTAGTGCTGATCATGTTTTGCTCGTGAGAGAGGCTTAGTCAATGGATCTGCAACATTCAGATCCGTATCTATCTTGCAAATACCTATGCCTGCCTCCTTGACTTGATCGCGGATGGAATTGAAGCGTCTCTTGATGTGTTTGGTTCTCTTGTGAAATCTGGATTCCTTTGCTAAGGCAATTGCTCCAGTATTGTCACAAAAGATTTTCATTGGACCCGATGCACTAGGTATTACACCTAGCCGGATATGAACTCCTTCATCCAGACTCCTTCATTTGCTGCTTCCGAAGCAGCTATGTACTCCGCTTCACACGTAGATCCTGCCACGACACTCTGTTTGGAACTGCACAAACTGACAGCTCCACCATTCAATATAAATACGTATCTGGTTTGTGACTTAGAGTCATCCGGATCAGTGTCAAAGCTTGCATCAACGTAACCATTTATGATGAGCTCTTTGTAGTCTCCATAAACGAGAAACATATCCTTAGTCCTTTTTAGGTATTTCAGGATGTTCTTGACCGCTGTCTAGTGATCCACTCCTAGATTACTTTGGTACCTCCCTGCTAAACTAATAGAAAGGCACACATCAGGTCTGGTACACAACATTGCATACATGATAGAACCTATGGCTGAAGCATAGGGAATGACCTTCATTTTCTCTCTATCTTCTGTAGTGGTCGGGCATTGAGTCTGACTCAACTTCACACCTTGTAACACAGGTAAGAACCCTTTCTTTGACTAATCCATTTTGAACTTCTTCAAAACTTTATCAAGGTATGTGCTTTGTGAAAGTCCAATTAAGCGTCTTGATCTATCTCTATAGATCTTGATGCCCAATATATAAGCAGCTACACCGAGGTGTTTCACTAAAAAATTCTTATTCAAGTATCCTTTTATACTATCCAGAAATTCTGTCTTATTTCCAATGAACAATATGCCATCCACATATAATATTAGAAATGATACAGATCTCCCACCCACTTTCTTGTAAATACAGGCTTCTCCAAAAGTCTGTATAAAACCATATGCTTCGATCACACTATCAAAGTGTATATTCCAATCCCGAGAGGCTTGCACCAGTCCATAAATGGATTGCTGGAGCTTGCACACTTTGTTAGTACCTTTAGGATCGAAAACCCCTCTGGTTGCATCATATTGAAAGTGCTAGTAATTGACTAGAGGGGGGAGGTGAATAGGCGATTTTTATGAAAGTCTTCAAAACATGGAAGTTTCGAAGACAAACGATAGAAATGAACCTATTAACATGCAGCGGAAGGAAAACTACACTAGGCAAGCCATAGTCAAGTATTTAATGAAGTGAAAGCACGAAGACTATTGGCAGCTAGGTAGTATGGATCAGGATGGAAGATAGTATGAAGCCAATCAGAACAAGTAGTCACACAGTGAAGTAAAACAGATAATGCAAGCAGGCAATGACTTCACGAAGACAAACTGTAAGTAAATAGAAGGAAGAGATAGAACTAGTTGCTTGGTGAAGACACATGATTTTTTGGACCAGTTCGAGTTGTGGTGACAACTGTACGTCTGGTTAGGGAGGCTGAGATTCAACTCTGAAGACCATGTCTTCACGTTATTCCCCTTGAGCTAAGGACACCCAGTCCTCGCCCAATCACTCAGACAAGTCTTCAAGGTAGACTTCCAAACCTTCATAGACTTCATTCACCGGCGATCCACAATGACTCTTGGATGCTCAGAACACAACGCCTAACCGGCTGGAGGATTCACAGTCCTCAAGTGTAACAAGTCTTCAGATCACACAGACAAAAAAACTTCACTGATGCCTAACACTCTTTGGCTCTCGGTGTTTAGGGCTTTGTCCTCGCAAGGATTTCTCTGTTAAAGGCTTCGGAGGTGGGTTGCTCTCAAACGACAAAAACCGTGCACTAACTCTGAGCAGCCACCAATTTATGGTGTAGGGGGTCGGCTATTTATAGCCACTAGGCAACCCGACCTGATTTGTCCAAAATGACCCTGGGTCACTAAGGAACTGACACGTGTTCCAACGGTCAGATTTCAAACACACGCGACAGCTTGACTTGGCATACAAGTAAAGCTGACTTATCCAGCTCTGGATAAGATTTTCTCTCATTGTCTTTGCTCGAAGACATAGGATTTGGTTGAGCATCACTTTAGTCACTCTGACTTTTTTCACTTGGACCTCACTTAATAGTACGGTGGTTCCTATGACTCAACGAAGAAGAGAATGAAACTATGAAACAACTATGTCTTCGTGCTCCAAAGTCTTCATGCGATGTCTTCTCATGTCATAGTCTTCAATATGAATATCTTCACATACCACCATTGTCTACAATGTCTTCACACATTTTTAGGGGTCATCTCTGGTAGGTAAACCGAATCAACGAGGGACTACTACCTGTGTTATCCTGCAATTCTCACAAACACATTAGTCCCTCAACCAGGTTTGTCGTCAATACTCCAAAACCAACTAGGGGTAGCACTAGATGAACTTACACATATACAAGTCTTCTTTAAGATATCCATTAAGGAATGCAGTTTTGACATCCATTTGCCAAATTTCATAATCATAAAATGCGGCAATTGCTAACATGATTCAGACAGACTTAAGCATCGCTACGGGTGAGAAGGTCTCATTGTAGTCAACTCCTTGAACTTGTAGAAAACCTTTCGCAACAAGTCAAGCTTTGTAGACAGTAACATTACTGTCAGCGTCAGTCTTCTTCTTGAAGATCCATTTATTCTCTATGGCTTGCCGATCATCGGGAAAGTCAACCAAAGTCCACACTTTGTTCTCATACATGGATCCCATCTTAGATTTCATGGCCTCAAGCCATTTTTCAGAATCTGGGCTCATCATCGCTTCCTCATAGTTCATAGGTTCGTCATGGTCAAGTAACATGACCTCCAGAATAGGATTACCGTATCACTCTGGTGCGGATCGTACTCTGGTTGACCTACGAGGTTGGGTAGTAACTTGATATGAAGTTTCATGATCATCATCATTAGCTCCTCACTAATTGGTGTAGGAATCACTGGAAGTGATTTCTGTGATGAACTACTTTCCAGTTCAGGAGAAGGTACAATTACCTCATCAAGTTCTACTTTCCTCCCACTCACTTCTTTCGAGAGAAACTCCTTCTCTAAAAAGGATCCATTCTTAGCAACGAATATCTTGCCTTCTGATCTGTGATAGAAGGTGTACCCAACAGTTTCCCTTGGGTATCCTATGAAGATACATTTCTCCGATTTGGGTTCGAGCTTATCAGGTTGAAGCTTTTTCACATAAGCATCGCAGCCCCAAACTTTAATAAATGACAGCTTAGGTTTCTTGCTAAAGCACAATTCATATGGTGTCATCTCAATAGGTTTAGATGGTGCCCTATTTAACATGAATGCAACCGTCTCTAAAGCATAACCCCAAAACGATAGCGGTAAATCGGTAAGAGACATCATAGATCGCACCATATCTAATAAAGTACGATTACGACATTCGGACACACCATTACGCTATGGTGTTCCAGGTGGCGTGAGTTGTGAGACTATCCCACATTGTTTTAAATGAAGACCAAACTCATAACTCAAATATTCACCTCCATGATCATATCGTAGAAACTTTATTTTCTTGTTACGAAAATGCTTTGAACTTTTCAAATGTTTCAGACTTATGTTTCATTAAGTAGATATACCCAAATCTGCTCAAATCATCTATGAAGGTCAGAAAATAACGATACCTACCGCGAGCCTCAACACTCATCGGACCGCATACATCAGTATGTATTATTTCCAATAAGTCAGTTGCTCGCTCCATTCTTCCGGAGAACAGACTCTTAGTCATCTTGCCCATGAGGCATGGTTCGCAAGCATCAAGTGATTCATAATCAAGTGATTCGAAAATCCCATCAACCTGGAGTTTCTTCATGAGCTTTATGATACGTCTCCAACGTATCTATAATTTTTGATTGCTCCATGCTATATTATCTACTGTTTTGGACATTATTGGGCTTTATTATCCACTTATATATTATTTTTGGGACTAACCTATTAACCGGAGGCCCAGCCCAGAATTGCTGTTTTTTGCCTGTTTTAGGGTTTCGAAGAAAAGGAATATCAAACGGAATGAAACCTTCAGGAACATGATTTTCTCAACGAACAAGACCCAGGAGACTTGGACCCCACGTCAAGACACAAAAGAGGAGGCCACGAGGTAGGGGGCGCGCCTACCCCCCAGGCGCGCCCTCCACACTCGTGGCCCCCTGTTGCTCCACCGGCGTACTCCTTCCTCCTATATATACCTATGTACCCCCAAACGATCAGAGATGGAGCAAAAACCCTAATTCCACCGCCGTAACTTTATGTATCCACGAGATCCCATCTTGGTGCCTGTTTCGGAGCTCCGCCGGAGGGGGCATCGATCACGGAGGGCTTCTACATCAACACCATAGCCCCTCCGATGAAGTGTGAGTAGTTCACCTCAGACCTACGGGTCCATAGTTAGTAGCTAGATGGCTTCTTCTCTCTTTTTGGATCTCAATACAATGTTCTCCCCCTCTCTTGTGGAGATCTATTCGATGTAATCTTCTTTTTGCGGTGTGTTTGTTGAGACCGATGAATTGTGGGTTTATGATCAAGTCTATCTAAATGAACAATATTTGAATCTTCTCTGAATTATTTTATGTATGATTGGTTATCTTTGCAAGTCTCTTCGAATTATCAGTTTGGTTTGGCCTACTAGATTGATCTTTCTTGCAATGGGAGAAGTGCTTAGCTTTGGGTTCAATCTTGCGGTGTCCTTTCCTAGTGACAGTAGGGGCAGCAAGGCACGTATTGTATTGTTGCCATCGAGGATAACAAGATGGGGTTTTCATCATATTGCATGAGTTTATCCCTCTACATCATGTCATATTGCTTAAGGCGTTACTCTATTTCCTTAACTTAATACTCTAGATGCATGCTGGATAGCGGTCGATGAGTGGAGTTATAGTAGTAGATGCAGGCAGGAGTCGGTCTACTTGTCTCGGACGTGATGCCTATATACATGATCATACCTAGATATTCTCATAAATATGCTCAATTCTGTCAATTGCTTAACAGTAATTTGTTCACCCACCGTAGAATACTTATGCTCTCGAGAGAAGCCACAAGTGAAACCTATGGCCCCCGGGTCTATCTTTATCATATTAATCTCCTACTACTTAGTTATTTCCTTTGCTTTTATTTTACTTTGCATATTTATCACAAAAATACCAAAAATATTATGTTATGATATCTATCAGATCTCACTCTCGTAAGTGGCCGTGTAGGGATTGACAACCCCTTATTGCGTTGGTTGCGAGGATTTATTTGTTTTGTGCAGGTGCGAGGGACTCGCGCATAGCCTCCTACTGGATTGATACCTTGGTTCTCAAAAACTGAGGGAAATACTTACGCTACTTTGCTGCATCATCCCTTCCTCTTCGGGGAAAACCAACGCAGTGCTCAAGAGGTAGCAAGAAGGATTTCTGGCACCGTTGCTGGGGAGGTCTACGCAAAAGTCAATATACCAAGTACCCATCACATAACCTTATCTCCCGCATTACATTTTTTGCCATTTGCCTCTCGTTTTCCTCTCCCCCACTTCACCCTTGCCGTTTTATTCGCCCTCTCTCTCTATCCTTCCTCTCTTTCTCTATTTGCCTCTTTTTGCCCGCTTGCTTTTTGTTTGCTTGTGTGTTAGTTTGCTTGTTTGTCATGATGGCTCAAGATAACACTAAATTGTTTGACTTCACCAATACCAACAACAATGATTTTATTAGCACTCCGATTGCTCCTCTTACCGATACTGAATCTTGTGAAATTAATACTGCTTTGCTGAATCTTGTCATGAAAGATCCATTTTCTGGCCTTCCTAGTGAAGATGCCGCTACCCATCTAAATATCTTCATTGATTTGTGTGATATGCAAAATAAGAAAGATGTGGATACTGATATTGTTAAATTGAAGCTATTTCCTTTTTCTCTTAGAGATTGTGCTAAAGCTTGGTTTTCGTCTTTGCCTAAAAATAGTATTGATTCATGGAACAAGTGCAAAGATGCTTTTATCTCTAAGTATTTTCCTCCTGCTAAGATCATCTCTCTTAGAAATGATATTATGAATTTTAAGCAACTTGATCATGAACATGTTGCATAAGCTTGGGAGAGAATGAAACTAATGATACGTAATTGCCCTACTCATGGTTTAAATTTGTGGATGATTATACAAATTTTTTATGCCGGATTGAATTTTGCTTCTAGAAATATTTTAGATTCGGCCGCGGGAGGCACTTTTATGGAAATCACTTTAGGAGAAGCTACTAAACTCCTAGATAATATTATGGTTAATTATTCTCAATGGCATACTGAAAGATCTACTAATAAAAAGGTGCATGCGATAGAAGAAATTAATGCTTTGAGTGGAAAGATGGATGAACTTATGAAATTATTTGCTAGTAAGAGTGTTTCTTATGATCCTAATGATATGCCCTTGTCTACTTTTATTGATAATAATAATGAATCTATGGATGTGAATATCGTTGGTAGGAACAAGTTTGGTAACAACGTGTATAGAGGAAATTTCAATCCTAGGCCTTATCCTAGTAATCCCTCTAATAATTATGGTAATTCCTACAAAAATTCTTATGGAAATTATAATAATATGCCCTCTGATTTTGAATCTAATATTAAAGAATTTATTACTTTGCAAAAGAATTTTAGCTTTGATTGAAGAAAAATTGCTTAAGATTGATGAGTTGGCTAGGAACGTTGATGGAATTTCTCTTGATGTTGATTCTTTGAAACTTAGATCTATTCCACCTAAGCATGATATTAATGAGTCTCTCAAAGCCATGATAATTTCCATTGATGAGTGCAAAGAAAGAACCACTAGGATGCGTGCTAAGAAAGATGCCTTTATAAGAGCATGTTCTTCTAGTTCCTATGAAAATAAAGATGAAGATCTAAAAGTTATTGATGTGTCCCCTATTAAATCTTTGTTTTGCAATATGAATCTTGATAATGATGGGACTGAATATGATCCACCTTTACCTAGAAGGCGTTCCAAGAATTAAGAATTTTTTGATCTTGATGCTAAAATTGATAAAAGTGGGATTGAAGAAATTAAAACCCTAGATGTTGCTAAACCCACTATTATGGATTTCAAGGAATTTAACTATGAAAATTGCTCTTTGATTGATTGTATTTCCTTGTTGCAATCCATGCTAAATTCTCCTCACGCTTATAGTCAAAATAAAGCGTTTACTAAACATATCGTTGATGCCTTGATGCAATCTTATGAAGAAAAACTTGAATTGGAAGTTTCTATCCCTAGAAAACTTTATGATGAGTGGGAACCAACTATTAAAATTAAAATTAAAGATCATGAATTCTATGCTTTATGTGATTTGGGTGCTAGTGTTTCCACGATTCCAAAGACTTTGTGTGATTTGTTAGGTTTCCGTGATTTTGATGATTGCTCTCTAAACTTGCACCTTGCGGATTCCACTATTAAAAAACCTATGGGAAGAATTAATGATGTTCTTATTGTTGCAAATATGAATTATGTTCCCGTAGATTTTATTGTTCTTGACATAGATTGCAATCCTTCATGTCCTATTATTCTTGGTAGACCTTTCCTTAGAACGATTGGTGCAATTATTGATATGAAGGAAGGAAATATTAGATTCCAATTTCCATTATGGAAAGGCATGGAACACTTTACTATAAAGAAAATTAAATTACCTTATGAATCTATTATGAGATCCACTTATGGATTGCCTACCAAAGATGGCAATACCTAGATCTATTCTTGCTTGTTATGCCTAGCTAGGGGCGTTAAACGATAGCGCTTGTTGGGAGGCAACCCAATTTTATTTTTATTCCTTGCTTTTTGCTCCTGTTTAGTAATAAATAATTTATCTAGCCTCTGTTTTTTTGTGTATTTTTGTGTTTAATTAGTGTTTGTTCCAAGTAGAACCATTGGGAATACTTGGGGAAAGTCTTGTTACACTTGCTGTAAAAAACAGAAACTTTAGCGCTCACGAGAACTGCTGCCATTTTTATTTGGGAAGTGCTATTTAGTTAATTCTTTTTTGCAGATGATTAATAGATAAATTACTCACGTCCAGCAATTTATTTTAGAATTTTTGGGGTTCCAGATCTTGCGCTAGCTACAGATTACTACAGACTATTCTGTTTTTCGTGTGTTGTTTGCTTATTTTGATGAATCTATGGCTAGTACAATAGTTTATAAACCACAGAGAAGTTGGAATACAGTAGGTTTAACACAAATATAAATAAATAATGAGTTCATTACAGTACCTTGAAGTGGTCTTTTGTTTTCTTTCGCTAACGGAGCTCACGAGATTTTCTACTTTGAGTTTTGTGTTGTGAAGTTTTCAAGTTTTGGGTAAAGATTTGATGGATTATGGAACAAGGAGTGGCAAGAGACTAAGCTTGTGGATGCCCATGGCACCCACAAGATAATCTAAGGACACCTAAAAGCCAAAGCATGGGGATGCCCCGGAAGGGATCCCCTCTTTCGTCTACTTCTATCGGTAACTTTACTTGGAGCTATATTTTTATTCGCCACATGATATGTGTTTTGCTTGGAGCGTCTTGTATTATTTGAGTTTTTACTTTTTAGTTTACCACAATCATCCTTGCTGTACACACCTTTTGAGATAGCCATACATGATTTGGAATTTGTTAGAATACTCTATGTGCTTCGCTTATCTCTTTTGAGTTATATAGTTTTGCTCTAGTACTTCACTTATATCTTTTAGAGCACGGTGGTGGATTTGTTTTATAGAAACTATTGATCTCTCATGCTTCACTTAGATTATTTTGAGAGTCTTATATAGCATGGTAACTTACTTAAAATCCTATTATGCTAGGTATTCAAGATTAGTAAAATTTTCTTATGAGTGTTTTGAATACTAAGGGAAGTTTGATGCTTGATGATTGTTTTGAGATATGGAGGGAATAATATCAAAGTTGTGCTAGTTGAGTAGTTGTGAAATTGAGAAATGCTTGTGTTGAAGTTTGCAAGTCCCGTAGCATGCACGTATGGTAAATGTTATGTAACAAATTTGAAACATGAGGTGTTATTTGATTGTCGTCCTTATGAGTGGCGGTCGGGGACGAGCGATGGTCTTTTCCTACCAATCTATCCCCCTAGGAGCATGCGCGTAGTGCCAAGGTTTTTGATGACTTGTAGATTTTTGCAATAAGTATGTGAGTTCTTTATGACTAATGTTGAGTCCATGGATTATACGCACTCTCACCCTTCCATCCTTGCTAGCCTCTTCGGTACCGTGCATTGCCCTTTCTCACATTGAGAGTTGGCGCAAACTTCGCCGGTGCATCCAAACCCCGTGATATGATACGCTCTTTCACACATAAACCTCCTTATATCTTCCTCAAAACAGCCACCATACCTACCTATTATGGCATTTCCATAGCCATTCCAAGATATATTGCCATGCAACTTTCCACCATTCCGTTTATCATGACATATTCATTATTGTCATATTGCTTAGCATGATCATGTAGTTGGCATAGTATTTGTGGCAAAGCCACCGTTCATAATTCTTTCATACATGTCACTCTTGGTCCATTGCATATCCCGGTACACCGCCGGAGTCATTCATATAGAGTCATCTTTTGTTCTAGTATCGAGTTGTAATCATTGAGATATAAATAAATAGAAGTGTGATGATCAGAATTTTCTAGAGCATTGTCCCAAGTGAGGAATTATATATAAAAAGAGAAAGGCCATATAAAAAAGGAGAAAGGCCAAATAAAAAAATGATGACAAATGAGAGAAAAATAGAGAAGGGACAATGTTACTATCCTTTGCCACACTTGTGCTTCAAAGTAGCACCGTAATCTTCATGATAGAGAGTCTCTTGTTTTGTCACTTTCATATACTAGTGGGAATTTTCATTATAGAACTTGGCTTGTATATTCCAACAATGGGCCTCCTCAAGTGCCCTAGGTCTTCGTGAGCAAGCAAGTTGGATGCACACCCACTTAGTTTCTTTTGTTGAGCTTTCATACATTCATAGCTCTAGTGCATCTGTTGCATGGCAATCCCTACTCCTTGCATTAACATCAATCGATGGGCATCTCCATAGCCCATTGATTAGCCTCGTTGATGTGAGACTTTCTCTTTTTTTGTCTTCTCCACATAACCCCCCTCATTATATTCTATTCCACCCATAGTGCTATGTCCATGGCTCGCACTCATATATTGCGTGAAAGTTTATAGGTTTGAGATTACTAAAGTATGAAAAATTGCTTGGCTTGTCATCGGGGTTGTGCATGATGAGATCATTCTTGTGTGACGAAAATGGAGCATGACTAAACTATATGATATTGTAGGGATGAACTTTCTTTGGCCATGTTATTTTGAGAAGACATAATTGCTTTGTTAGTACGCTTGAAGTATTATTATTTCTATGTCAATATGAACTTTTGTATTGAATCTTTCGGATCTGAATATTCATACCACAATTAATAAGAATTACATTAAAATTATGCCAAGTAGCACTCCGCATAAAAATTTTGTTTTTATCATTTACCTACTCGAGGACGAGCAGGAATTAAGCTTGGGGATGCTTGATACGTCTCCAACGTATATATAATTTTTGATTGCTCCATGCTATATTATCTACTGTTTTGGACATTATTGGGCTTTATTATCCACTTTTATATTATTTTTGGGACTAACCTATTAACCGGAGGCCCAGCTCAGAATTGCTGTTTTTTGCCTGTTTTAGGGTTTCGGAGAAAAGGAATATCAAACGGAGTCCAAACAGAATGAAACCTTTGGGAACATGATTTTCTCAACGAACAAGACCCAGGAGACTTAGACCCCACGTCAAGACACAAAAGAGGAGGCCACGAGGTAGGGGGGCACGCCCTCCATCCTCGCCCCCCTGTTGCTCCACCGACGTACTCCTTCCTCCTATATATACCTACGTACCCCCAAACGATCAGAGACGGAGCAAAAACCCTAATTCCACCGCCGTAACTTTCTGTATCCATGAGATCCCATCTTGGGGCCTGTTCCAAAGCTCCGCCGGAGGGGGCATCGATCACGGAGGGCTTCTACATCAACACCATAGCCCCTCCTATGAAGTGTGAGTAGTTCACCTCAGACCTATGGGTCCATAGTTAGTAGCTAGATGGCTTCTTCTCTCTTTTTGGATCTCAATACAATGTTCTCCCCCTCTCTTGTGGAGATCTATTCGATGTAATCTTCTTTTTGCGGTGTGTTTGTTGAGATCGATGAATTGTGGGTTTATGATCAAGTCTATCTATGAACAATATTTGAATCTTCTCTGAATTCTTTTATGTATGATTGGTTATCTTTGCAAGTCTCTTCGAATTATCAGTTTGGTTTGGCCTACTAGATTGATCTTTCTTGCAATGGGAGAAGTGCTTAGCTTTGGGTTCAATCTTGCGGTGTCCTTTCCCAGTGACAGTAGGGGCAGCAAGGCACGTATTGTATTGTTGCCATTGAGGATAACAAGATGGGGTTTTCATCATATTGCATGAGTTTATCCCTCTACATCATGTCATCTTGCTTAAGGCATTACTCTGTTTTCATTAACTTAATACTCTAGATGCATGGTGGATAGCGGTCGATGAGTGGAGTAATAGTAGTAGATGCAGGCAGGAGTCGGTCTACTTGTCTCGAATGTGATGCCTATATACATGATCATACCTACATATTCTCATAACTATGCTCAATTCTGTCAATTACTCAACAGTAATTTGTTCACCCACCGTAGAATACTTATGCTCTCGAGAGAAGCCACTAGTGAAACCTATGGCCCCCGGGTCTATCTTTATCATATTAATCTCCTACTACTTAGTTATTTCCTTTGCTTTTTTACTTTGCATCTTTATCACAAAAATACCAAAAATATTATCTTATCATATCTATCAGATCTCACTCTCGTAAGTGGCCGTGTAGGGATTGACAACCCCTGACCGTGTTGGTTGCGAGGATTTATTTGTTTTGTGCAGGTGCGAGGGACTCGCGCGTAGCCTCCTTCTGGATTGATACCTTGGTTCTAAAAAACTGAGGGAAATACTTACGCTACTTTGCTGCATCATCCCTTCCTCTTCGGGGAAAACCAACGCAGTGCTCAAGAGGTAGCACTTTACACCAATATGACCTAAACGGTAGTGCCACAAATAAGTTGCACTATCATTATTAAATTTGCATCTTTTGGATTCAATATTATGAATATGTGTACCACTACAATCAAGATTCAACAAAAATAGACCACTCATCAAGGGTACATGACCATAAAAGCCATTACTCGTATAAATAGAACAACCATTATTCCTTGATTTAAATGAATAACTATCTCGCATCAAACAAGATCTAGATATAATGTTCATGCTCAATGCTCGTACCAAATAACAATTATTTAGGTCTAAAACTAATCCCGACGGTAGATGTAGAGGTAGCGTGCTGACGGCGATCACATCGACTTTGGAACCATTTCCCACGCGCATCGTCACCTTGTCCTTAGCCAATCTTTGTTTAATCCGTAGCCCATGTTTCAAGTTGCAAATATGAGCAACAAAACCAGTATCAAATACCCAGGCGCTACTACGAGCATTAGTAAGGTACACATCAATAACATGTATATCAAATATACCTTTCACTTTTCCATCCTTCTTATCCGCCAAATACCTGGGGCAGTTCCGCTTCTAGTGACCAGTCCCTTTGCAGTAGAAGCACTCAGTTTCAGGCTTAGGTCTAGACTTGGGCTTCTTCCCTTGAGAAACAACTGGCTTGCTGTTCTGCTTGAAGTTCCCCTTCTTCCCTTTGCCCTTTTTCTTGAAACTAGTGGTCTTGTTAACCATCAACACTTGATGCTCCTTCTTGATTTCTACCTCCGTAGCCTTTAGCATCGCGAAGAGCTCGGGAATTGTCTTTTCCATCCCTTGCATGTTATAGTTCATCATGAAGCCTTTATAGCTTGGTGGCAGTGATTAAAGAACTCTGTCAATGATACTATCATCAGGAAGATTAACTCCCAGCTGAGTCAAGTGGTTGTGGTACCCAGACATTCTGAGTATGTGTTCACTGACAGAACTATTCTCCTCCATTTTGCTGTTATAGAACTTGTTGGAGACTTCATATCTCTCAACTCGGGCATTTGCTTGAAATATTAACTTCAACTCTTGGAAAATCTCATATGCTCCATGACGTTCAAAACGCCTTTGAAGTTCCGATTCTAAGCCGTAAAGCATGGCACACTGAACTATCGAGTAGTCATCAGCTTTGCTCTGCCAGACGTTCATAACGCCCGGAGTTGCCCCTGCAGCGGGTCTTGCACCTAGCGGTGCTTCCAGGACATAATTCTTCTATGCAGCAATGAGGATAATCCTCAAGTTACGGACCCAGTCCGTGTAGTTGCTACCATCATCTTTCAATTTAGCTTTCTCTAGGAACACATTAAAATTCAAGGGAACGGTAGCACGTGCCATTGATCTACAACAACATAGATATGCAAAAACTATCATGTACTAAGTTCATGATAAATGAAAGTTGAATTAATAATATTACTTAAGAACTCCCACTTAGATTGACATCCCTCTAGTCATCTAAATGATTACGTGATCCATATCAACTAAACCATGTCCAATCATCATGTGAGATGGAGTAGTTTTCAGTGGTGAACATCTCTATGTTGATCATATCTACTATATGATTCACGTTCGACCTTTCGGTCTCAGTGTTCCGAGGCCACATCTGCATATGGTAGGCTCGTCAAGTTTAACCCGAGTATTCAAAACTGGCTTGCGCCCGTTGTATGTGAACGTAGAGCTTATCACACCCGATCATCATGTGGTGTCTCGGCACGACGAACTGTAGCAACGGTGCATACTCAGGGAGAACACCTGTACCTTGAAATTTAGTGAGGGATCATCTTATAATGCTACCGCCGTACTAAGCAAAATAAGATGCATAAAAGATAAACGTCACATGCAATCAAAATATGTGACATGATATGGCCATCATCATCTTGCGCCTTTGATCTCCATCTCCAAAGCACGGTCATGATCTCCATCATCACCGGCTTGACACCTTGATTTCCATCGTAGCATCGTTGTCGTCTCGCCAACTATTGCTTCTATGACTATCGCTACCGCTTAGTGATAAAGTAAAGCAATTACATGGCGATTGCATTTCATACAATAAAGCGACAACCATAAGGCTCCTGCCAGTTGCCGATAAATTTTACAAAACATGATCATCTCATACAACAATTTATATCTCATCATGTCTCGACCATATCACATCACAACATGCCCTGCAAAAACAAGTTAGGCGTCCTCTACTTTGTTGTTGCAAGTTTTATGTGGCTGCTACGGGCTTCTAGCAAGAACCGTTCTTACCTACGCATCAAAACCACAATGATTTTTCGTCAAGTGTGTTGTTTTAACCTTCAACAAGGATCAACTGTCTCAAACTTGATTCAACTAAAGTTGGAGAAATAGACACCCGCTAGCCACCTGTGTGCGAAGCACGTCGGTAGAACCAGTCTCATGAATGCGGTCATGTAATGTCGGTCCGGGCCGCTTCATCCAACAATACCGCTGAATCAAAGTAAGACGTTGGTGGTAAGCAGTATGACTATTATCGCCCACAACTCATTGTGTTCTACTCGTGCATATATCATCTACGCATAGACCTAGCTCTGATATCATTGTTGGGGAACACAGTAATTCAAAAACTTTCCTACGATCACACAAGATCTATCTAGGAGATGCATAGCAACGAGACAGGAGAGTGTGTCCATGTACCCTCGTAGACCGAAAGCGAAAGCGTTTAGTAACGCAGTTGATGCAGTCGAACGTCTTCACGATCCAACCGATCCAAGTACCGAACGTATGACACCGCCGTGTTCAGCACACGTTCAGCACGATGACGTCTCTCGAGCTCTTGATTGAGTAGAGGGTCGAGGGAGAGTTCCGTCAGCACGATGGCGTGGCGACGGTGTTGGTGATGTGATCTGCAAAGGGCTTCGCCTAAGCACTACGATAATATGACCGAGGTGGTAAACTGTGGAGGGGGGCACCGCACACGGCTGAGGAACAATTGATGTGTCTTTGGGGTGCCCCTGCCCCCGTATATAAAGGAGGAGGGGAGGAGGCCGCCCCCCTAGGGGCGCGCCAAGCCTTGGGAGTCCTACTAGGACTCCCAAGTCCTAGTAGGATTCCCCTTTCCTTTTCCGGAGTGGGAAAGAGGGAAAGGGAGTAGGAAAGGGCAAGGGGGGAGCTGCCCCTCCCCTAGTCCAATTCGGACTCCATGGGGAGGGGGCGGGGTGCGCCTCCTCCCTTGGCATGCCTCCTCTTCTCCCTTAAGGCCCAATAAGGCCCAAATACTTCCCCGGGGGGTTCCGGTAACCTCCCGGTACTCCAAAAAATACCCGAACCTTCCCGAAACCATTCCAGTATCTAAATACCTTCGTCCAATATATCAATCATTACCTCTCAACCATTTCGAGACTCCTCATCATGTCCGTGATCTCATCTAGGACTCCGAACAAACTTCGATCACCAAAACACATAACTCATAATACATATCGTCATCGAACGTTAAACGTGCGGACCCTACGGGTTTGAGAACTATGTAGACATGACCGAGACACATCTCTGGACAATAACCAATAGCGGAACCTGGATGCTCATATTGGCTCCTACATATTCTACGAAGATCTTTATCAGTCAAAACGCATAACAACATACGCTATTCCCTTTGTCATCGATATGTTACTTGCCCGAGATTCGATCGTTGGTATCATCATACCTAGTTCAATCTCGTTACCGGCAAGTATCTTGACTTGTTCTGTAATGCATCATGCCACAACTAACTCATTAATTACATTGCTTTCAAGGCTCATAGTGATGTGCATTGCCGAGAGGGCCCAGAGATACCTCTCTGATACATGGAGTGAAAAATCCTAATCTCGATCTATGCCAACTCAACAAACACCTTCGGAGACACCTGTAGAGCATCTTTAGAATCACCCAGTTACGTTGTGATGTTTGATAGCACACAAGGTGTTCCTCCGGTATTCGGGAGTTGCATAATCTCATAGTCAGAGGAATATGTATAAGTCATGAAGAAAGCAATAACAATAAAACTCGATCATAATGCTAAGCTAACGGATGGGTCTTGTCCATCACATCATTCTCTAATGATGTGATCCCGTTCATCAAATGACAACACATGTATATGGTTAGGAAACTTAACCTTCTTTGATTAACGAGCTAGTTAAGTAGAGGCATACTAGGGACACTCTGTTTGTCTATGTATTCACACATATATTAAGTTTCCGGTTAATACAATTCTAGCATGAGTATTAAACATTGATCATGATATAAGGAAATATAAATAACAATTTTATTATTGCCTCTAGGGCATATTTCCTTCAAGCACTTGGCCACTATCTTATAAATTACGTTGCAGAGACTAATAGGCCAAAAGTCCATTACCTGCTTAGGCTCGTTAGTTTTTGGAATGAGAACAATGATGGCCTCATTTACTCCTTCAGGCATGATTCCAGACTGAAAAAACATGCGAACAACTCTGACAATCTCATCCTTCAAAATGCTCCAATTTCTCTGAAAGAAACGTGCCGACAATCCGTCACTACCTGGAGCCTTTAAGGGGCCTATCTGAAAGAGCCCATTAGCTATCTCATTTTCAGAAAATTTAGCACACAACATATCATTCATAGCATCAGTAAGCACAGGCTCAAAGAGGTTCACCACATGAGTTGGATTCAATGCTGGATCCCTGAAAAAATGGACTGAAAATACTCTTGCACTAGCCCAGCCATCTCCTTGTGATCTGCATGTTCAATGCCATTATTATCAACTAAGCTTTTCACCTTATTTTTGCGGGCACGCCAAACCACATTTCCGTGAAAAAAAGTATTACGGTCCCCCTCTTTTAGCCAGCCGATGCGCGACCGTTGCAACTACAACATTTCCTCCTAGTACAACAATTCATTGATGTGATCTGAAACTTTTTTTATTTCATCTCGGTCTGCATTCATATTGAGTAATTCTTCTAGTTTAGTTCTAGATTTCTCAAGCTCTCTAGTAACATTTCCAAACCTTTTCTTTCCCCATGTATGCAAATTGAGCAACAAACTCTTGAGCCCAGACCGAACATCCCCAAGGTTGAACTTGGCACCAGCCTCCTCCCATGCGTTGGCAATTCTTTCCTGTAGACTCGCATCTCTTTCCCAAAAGATCTCATACCTTCTAAAATTCGGCCTATAGACCTTCTCTTCATCAGCAACACACTTTAGTAATACTGGAAGATGATCAGAACAAGGTGATACCTGATGGATAAACTTAGCTCCGGAGAATAAATTTTGCCAATTATTATCTGTGATCGCTCAATCCAAACGATAACATTCCTGTTTCGGCGCTGTTTGTTATCATATGTGAATGGGTGTCAGGGTATTCTCGTGACAAATGCCAGGGGGTGGCTTATCATGGATGGGGCTGATACGTCGCCAATGTATCTATAATTTTTGATTGTTCCATGCTGTTATATTATCATCCTTGGATGTTTTACAATCATTTTATAGCAACTTTATATCATTTTTTGGGACTAACCTATTGAACCAATGCTTGATACGTCTCCAAGGTATGTATAATTTTTGATTGTTCCATGCTATTATATTATCTATTTTGGATGTCTTATATGCATTAATATGCTATTTTATATGATTTTTGGGAGTAACCTATTAACCGAGAGCCCAGTGCAAGTTCCTGTTTTTTCCTTGTTTTAGAGTTTCACAGAAAGGAATACCAAATGGAGTCCAAATGGAATGAAACTTTCACGATGATTTTTCTTGGACCAGAAGACATCCAGAGGGCTTGGAGTGCATGTCAGCGAAGCCACAAGGTGGCCACAAGGTCGGGAGGCGCGCCCAGGGGGGTAGGGCGCGCCCCCACCCTTGTGGGCACCTCGTGACTCCACCGACCTATTTCTTTCGCCTATATATTCTCAAATATCCCAAAACCTTCCAGGAGAGCCAAAAAACCACTTTTCCACCGCTGCAACCTTCTGTACCCATGAGATCCCATCTAGGGGCCTTTTTCGGCGTCCTGCCGGAGGGGGATTCGATCACAGAGGGCTTCTACATCAAGACCATTGCCTCTCTGATGAAGCGTGAGTAGTTTACCACAGACCTACGGGTCCATAGCTAGTAGCTAGATGGCTTCTTCTCTCTCTCTCTCTTTGATTCTCAATACCATGTTCTCCTCAATGTTCTTGGAGATCTATTCGATGTAATACTCTTTTGTGATGTGTTTGCCGAGATCCGATGAATTGTGGATTTATGATCAGCTTATCTATGAATATTATTTGAATCTTCTCTGAATTCTTATATGCATGATTTGATATCTTTGCAAGTCTCTTAGAACTATCGATTTGGTTTGGCCAACTAGATTGGTTTTTCTTGCAATGGGAGAAGTGCTTAGCTTTTGGTTCAATCTTGCGGTGCTCGATCCTAGTGACAGAAGGGGAACCAACACGTATTGTATTGTTGCCATCGAGGATAACAAGATGAGGTTTTCATCATATTGCTTGAGTTTATCCCGCTACATCATGTCATCTTACTTAATGCGTTACTCTGTTCTTATTAACTTAATACTCTAGATGCATGCAGGAGTCGGTCAATGTGTGGAGTAATAGTAGTAGATGCAGAATCGTTTCGGTCTACTTGACACGGACGTGATGCCTATATTCATGATCATTGCCTTAGATATCGTCATAACTTTGCGCTTTTCTATCAGTTGCTCGGCAGTAATTTGTTCACCCACCGTAATATTTTCTATCTTGCGAGAAGCCTCTAGTGAAACCTATGGCCCCCGGGTCTATTTTCCATCATATAAGTTTCCAATCAACAATTTTAGTTTCCTATTTACTTTCTTTGTAATCTTTTACTTTACGATCTATAAACCAAAAATACCAAACATATTACTTTACCGTTTATCCATCTATATCAGATCTCACTTTGCAAATAACCGTGAAGGGATTGACAACCCCTTTATCGCGTTGGGTGCAAGTTGGTGTTTGTTTGTGCAGGTATTCGGTGGCTTATTGCATTGTTTCCTACTGGATTGATACCTTGGTTCTCAAAAGCTGAGGGAAATACTTACTCTGCTTTGCTACATCACCCTTTCCTCTTCAAGGGAAAAACCAACACAAGCTCAAGAGGTAGCAGTGCCTAGTGCCAGTTGCTGTTTTTTGCTTGTTTTTACATCGCAAGAAATCAATATCAAACGGAGTCCAAACACCGCGAAACTTTTTGTGGATTTTTTATGGACCAGAAGACCACCAATGGGCCAGAGCAGCACCTGGAGAGGGGGGGTGCCCCGAGGAGGGCACAACCCACCAGGGCGCGCCTGGGGGCCCAGGCGCGCCCTGGTGGGTTGTGCCCACCTCGGTGGCCTCCCGCACCCCCTCTTTACCCTATAAATTCCCAAATACTCCAAAAACCCTCGGGGTTAACCTAGATCAGAAGGTCCATCACCGCAAGCCTCTGTAGCCACGAGAAAGTAATCTAGACCCTGTCCCGGTGATGTCTACTACGCAACTTTATTCTTGTAGACACGTGTTGGGCCTCCAAGCGCAGAGTTTTGTAGGATGGTAGCAATTTTCCCTCAAGTGGATGACCTATGGTTTATCAATCCATGAGAGGTGTAGGATGAAGATGGTCTCTCTCAAACGACCCTGCAATCAAATACAAGAAATCTTTTGTGTCCCCAACACACCCAATACAATGGCAATTTGTATAGGTGCACTAGTTCGGCAAAGATATGGTGATACAAGTGTAATATGGATGGTAGAAATATATTTTTATAATCTGAATAAATAAAATCAGCAGGGTAGCAAATAGTAAACGGGCACAAAAACGGTATTGCAATGCTTGAAAAAAAGCCTAGGGTCCGTACTTTCACTAGTGCAACCTCTCAACAATGCTAATATAATTGGATCATATAGCCGTCCCACAACATGCAATGAAGAATCACTCCAAAGTTCCTATCTAGCAGAGAACATAAGACAGAATTGTTTGTAGGGTACGAAACCACCTCAAAGCTATTCTTTCCGATCAATCTATCCTAGACTTCATACTAAAATAACACGAAGCTATTCTTTCCAATCGATCTAACCAAGAGTTCATACTAAAATAACACCAAAGCAAATTCAGATTCATAAGATTCAATCCAACACAAAGAACTTCAAACAGTGCCCCGAGATTTATACTAGAGAAACAAAGACAAGAGCGTGCATCAACCCCTATGCACAGATTACCCCAATGTCACCTCAGGAATCCACGAGTTGAGTGCCAAAATATATATCAAGTGAATCAATATGATACCCCATTGTCACCACGATTATTCAATTGCAAGACATATATCAAGTGTTCTCAAATCCATAAAAGTATTCAATCCGATAACCACAAAATCTCAAAGGGAAAAACTCAATTCATCACAACAAGATAGACAGGGGAAAACACCATATGATCTGACTATAATAACAAAGCCCGCGATACATCAAGATCATGACATCTCAAGAGCACAAGAGAGAGAGAGAGATTAAACGCATAGCTACTGGTACAAACCCTCAGCCCTGAGGGTGGACTACTCCCTCCTCATCATGGTGGCCGCCGGGATGATGAAGATGGCCACCAGAGATGCCCCCCCTCCGGCAGGGTGCCGGAACGGGGTTTAGATTTATTTTCGGTGGCTACAGAGGCCTGCGGCGGCGGAACTTCTAATCTAGCTCAACCCCGAGGGTTTTCAGAATATTTGGGAATTTATAGGGTAAAGAGGGGGTGCAGGAGGCCACCGAGGTGGGCACAACCCACCTGGGCGCGCCTGGGCACCCAGGCGTGCCCTGGTGGGTTGTGCCCCCCTCAGGGCACCCCCGAGTTGCTGCTTTGGCCCATCCTGGGTGTTCTGGTCCATAAGAAATCTCCAGAAAGTTTCGCGGTGTTTGGTCTCTGTTTGATATTGATTTCTTCGATGTAAAAAACAAGCAAAAAACAGCAACTACCACTAGGCACTGGGTCAATAGGTTAGTCCCAAAAAATGATATAAAGTTGCTATAAAATGATTGTAAAACATCCAAGAATGATAATATAACAACATGAATACTTCATAAATTATAGATACGTTGGAGACATATCAGCATCCCCAAGCCTAATTCCTACTCGTCCTCGAGTATGTAAATGATAAAATAAATAATTTATGAAGTGTGAATGCTAGCAAGGTGCACAAGTTTGATCAATGATAATTTCAATCACTTTTCCTAGCATCATAAAAACAATTATTTCTTATAAAACTTCTTATGTTATAGTTGCAACCAATTCACATGTTAAGGTTCTAACAATGCATTCTCTTAAAACTCAGCAACCTATGTTCTGAGTCACCAAGCAATTGCAATTAAACTTATTCAACAGAGTTTAAGTAAGAGCTCCACATACTCAACCATCATATAGTCTTCTATGATTGCTAACACTCACCGCATAGACATGAAAACGTTTCAACCGGACACATAGAAAGATCGGGGCTTATTATTTTGCCTCCCAACGTATTCACCTCTAAGGTGATGTCAACAATAATAACTCATGCTACCCATATCCAACTGATGCTTGCCAAAAGAGAAAAACAAAAAGGAATAGAGAGAAGAACTTTGATTCTTTGCATAAAAGTAAATACTGAAAAGTAAAAGATAGGACCTTCGCGGAGGGAAGCAGAGGTTGCCATGCACTCATTTGTTTGTATGCTCAACCCCTTAGTGCAAAAGAATGTCACGTTATATTACCCCTTATGATAGCGACCTTTATTATGTAGTCTGTCGCTTTTATTCTTTGCCATCACAAGATTGTACAACGCTCAATTTTCTCTTACACTAAATGATCTCACACTTTTAGAAGAAATTTTTATTGCCTTATTGCACCGATGACAACTTACTTGAAGGATCTTGCTCAATCCTTAGGTAGGTATGGTGTACTCTTGAAAATAAGATTTGGGTTTATGGGTTTTTGGATGCACAAGTATAGTATCTCTACTTGGTGTGGAATTTTTGGCTAGCAAAGATGGGGGGCAAGCACCACATGTTGAAGTATCTATGACAATATAACTTCTATGTGAATATGAACAAACATAAACCATTAAATTTTCTTCCTTGTCCAAGGTCAACAATTCTGGCATATAATATTTTGATGGGGGCTCACAATCACAAAAGATTTCCATGGTAGTGTATTTATATGTGAAAGTTCTATTCCTTATACTAATTATTCGTGAATTGCTTGTATGACCAATATTGTGATTTCCAAGCCTCAAAAGATTCACTTTCTAAACCCAATGTGAAGCCACCAGTAGGCATGATATAATTTCAACTTCATGACATTCAATTTATTCAACAATTTACTCATAGTATATAAGTGAAGCACAAGAGTAAATGACAAGCTACTCCAAAAAGATATAAATGAAGATCATGAGCATAGTATTTCTTTCTCTAAAATTAATTTAAGTGAAGCAAGAGAGAATTTCTTCAAAAATACTAAAGCACACCGTGCTAAAAAAGATATAAGTGAAGCACTAGAGCAAAGCTTCATTGACGGGATGTGAATGCCGCTTACCTAGGCTCCCTAGCAACTATTTGAGGACTCTATTTTATTTAAAAACTTTCAGATCTAAGTATTTTATTAAAACAACAAGCAAAGAAAATAAAATGACATTCTACGAATAGCACAACTCATGTGAAGAAGCAAAAACTTAGGCCCAACCGATACTAACCGACAATTGTTGAAGATGAAAGGTGGGATGCCTATCGGGGCACCACAAGCTTAGATGCTTGAGACTTCTTGAAATATTATCGTGGGGTGCCTTGGGAATCCCCAAGATTGAGCTTTTGTGTCTCCTTAATTCTTCTCATATCATGGTTTTCCTAAATCTCAAAAGCTTCATCCACACAAAACTCAACAAGAACTCGTGTGATAAGTTAGTATAAACCAATGCAAAAACCTTATCATTCTCTACTGTAGCAAATCACTAAAATTATTATTCAACATGCATACTAAATTCCTTTGCATATTTAATACTCCTATCCTCAAATAGAATCATTAAATAAGCAAACATATGCAAACTCAAGGTAGATTCTTACATGTTTGGAGTTCTTTCTGGATCCAGGTACCTCAACTTTTGGCCTTACATGGCCTGACATGGGTATTCCCTCTTTCTAGTCCAACTCTTCTCCAACAGAGCTCCCTCATTGAGCCGTAAACGTTATATATAGTGGAATTCTAGAGGTAAGTTAATGTTTTAAAAAATCCAAATGGAAAAGGATTTGCAAAAATCATTTCTTCGACTCGATGCCTCCTCATTTGCTCCCACTCCCATATTAATAAAAGAATTAGGGACGATTAGGAGGCTAAATGAACACGGTGCTCGAAAGTTTGTTGTGTCCGACATCGGGCAACTCGGTTGTATACCGTAAGTTCGTGGGTGTTAGGCCCCATCACTACAAAAAAATACACTTCCGTGATGATACATGTTTGTCACAGTAGGTCACGTTTTTTGTCATGCATATACATCAATGACAAATTTATGACAGAATCCAGATAGTCATACCTGTGCTGTCGTAGAAGTGTTCCATGACATTACCAAAATTATAATCACGGAAGTGTCCACTTCTATGACGATAAATCGCGAGTCATGGAAGTGCTTTCGTCAAGGGTGACCGACACGTGGCATCCACCGTAACGGGTCACCGTTAAGCTATTAGGCCCGGTTTTGAATACGATAACCCACTAATAGCCCGAACCAAGGAGGATTTTCCACGTGTAAAATTCTCATTGGCCGGAGGAAACACGTGTTGGCTCATCGTTGGGACAGATGTCATCCATTCATTGGACAGGAGGCGCCTATGATACGTCGACACGTGGCACGGCCCAACAAAGTCCCATTCCGATGAAAAGGCCGGCCCGTTTGACTTGGTCAAAAGGTAACGGGCCAACCCACGAAAAGCCTGTTAACGACCTGTTCGTATATAGCCCATTTATGGCCCGCTAACTCATGACCCATTACGGCCTATCGGAATTAAGCCCAGTAGCTTCATCTAGGCCATCCAATATGATTCCAGACCATTGTAACTTCCGGCCCATGTATGGCCCATGATGTCTTTCGGCCCATACGAGGCCATTTGTAACTCTTGGCCCATTAACGGCCCGTGGTGAATTTGGCCCGTGATGAATAGTGTACCCCTTTATACCTATTAACGGCCCATTATTCCATTGGGCCATTTCTAGCCCATGTTATCTTTTGGCCTTCTTAGGGCCCATTTATTCTTGGGCTCATTTCCAGCATTCGGTTACTTACGGCCCGTCATTGGCCTTTTCTGCTTGTGGGCCAAATTCAGCCCGCGGTTACAATCGGCCCGTTTGCGGCCAGTTAATCCGTTGGGCCGTTTTCACAATGGCATCAAACACGGCCGATTAACGACAACCTGTTATTGTCGGCCCATGAATGTACCATTCCAAATCTAGCCCATTTACGACCCATAATGTGGTCTGTTATTGGCCCATGTTTGGCCTATCGATCATACGACACGTAGAAGGCCCATTGATACTACGGCCCGTAGACGGTCCATTAATGCTATGGCCCGTTGAAGGCCCATTGATGCTAAGGCCCGTATAAGGCCCATTCTTTTTACGGCCCTAAGAAGGCCCATTGTTTCTACGGCCCGTAGGAGGCCCATGGTAACTACAGTAAATATGTAGCCCATGGTTATTGTGGCCTAGTTTTAAAAAATAGGTTATTGCGGCCACTAGCAAACCACGAAAAAAGAACTGCATTGACTACAAGCAAACAAATAAACAAGACAACAAGGAAATAAATAAGCAAGCAACTTATGCTAGGCTATCATGGCTATTACAAATATTACATCCACTAGGCATCAAAGTTTGCCACCAGTGCAAATATAGGGAAGAAAGTAGCATATCGTATACACTGGTGTCGGTGTACAAAAGTAGGGGCTCTCCTTTTGCACCCCTTTACTTGTGCACGGGCAGTCAGAGCCGCGCCCACGGCCACACTAAGCAGGGCAGAGGAGGGATGTCGGAGCACAATACGACCAGAGCAACACCAAAACCAGAGACGCAAAGAGATCAAGAGGGCGAGGTGGACTCCCCCGGCAAGACTCTTGCCGTGGTGGCTTCCGCAGCCTCGGCAAGATCCTTGCCGAGGCAACGTGCCTGACGCCAAGAGAGCGCGCCGCCCTTGAGCCCAAGGGGTTCCCATGCCATATTGGCACCGAGGCTCGGGAGGCACCTCCGTGGTGGCATGCAGATCTTTGTAGAGATTATAAATACACAAGATCAGATAGAAACTAGAAGACTACGATCCTTGGCGAGATCCTTGCCAAGGAAATCCACGAGACCCCCGGCAAGATCCTTGTCGGGGACGACCGCGGTGCCGCAGCGAGACCCTTGTCGGGCCCTTGGCAAGACCCTTGCCGAGGACGCCTACGGGGCCGCAGCCAGGCCCATGTCTGACAAGACTCCACCGCTGCTCCCGTACAGCTGCCAGCTCGACCAGCTGGGCAGGCATCTGTGTGGCAGCGCGGGGCCTCTACATCAACTCAGCAAGCACCTACGTGGTGGCATCCAGATCTTCGTGAAGGTTCCACCACCGTGCCAGCCCAGAAGCCAGCCAACGTGGCGTTACAATGCCTCGTCAGCTTGGACGCGTGTCGGAGCCAGGTGAGGCGACGACAGCTGGGACGAGCTTCTTTGCCTTCCCCAATAAAGCAAGAGGGGCACGTCGGCAGTGCATTAAATGCGTTTGTCCGACGATGCCAGGGGATAGACTCAGCCCTTGTGCACCTTTCCACCTCCTGTGTGCCACTGTGGCAACCCCTTTTATCTATAAAAGGAGGCCCGAGGCATACCGGAGGGGGATTCAGATCTTTTGGACTAGAGATCCACTGCAGCTAGTTCAAGAACACAAGAACAACTAATACATATCAAAGTAGGACTATGGTTTTACGCATCTTCGCGGCCTGAACCTGGGTAAACGATTTGTGTGCTGACCGCCAGACCCGCTCTTCGCACAACCCCGCACCTGCCAACTGTAGAAGGGATCACAGTGACCCCATAGGTGTCGTTTCCCACCGACATCTCTGGCGTGCCAAGTAGGGGGTGCAAAATTGTGAGAATCCGACCTGGATGAAGCAACAACTTCATTGTGGTCGTCACTTCAAGAAAGAAGACGACCGAACCAATGGCGTCCTCGGTGGACACGGCGAACGCTCACCCAGCGGCAGAAAAGCTAAGTCATGTGAAACTTTGAGTAATTCCTTTTTATATATATGGTTATCATCCTCGACGAAATTTCCCTGTGATTGGAAAACCTGCATGCGATGGGGCCCTACCACTATTGGCAACGCCCTCGTTCTGTTTCGAGTCCGCTCAATAGTTCGAGCGGCCGCGTCAAGAACGGCCGGGTGACCTTCTGCAATTGGCAACGCTCTTGTTCTGTCTCGAGTGTGCTCGACAGCTCGAGCGGCCGCGTCAAGAGCAGTGAGGTGGTTTACCCAGCAGCAAGCATGCCCGACAGGCCATTGAGGATCCGTCCTCAAGACGCCGCCTGGGCTTCCGCGCTGGCAAACCTACCCGATTAATGTAGGGTGGACATACAAAGGGAGATCAAACAGGAAAATAACATGCATCGTTTCAAAAGTACTGCTGAGTTATATTACATCATTTGTTGCTACGGTTCTAACTAAAGATAAAAGGGCCAATTCCAGTTTTGCCCCTAAGTCGAACCCACTACTCAGTTTTGCCCCTAATTTTTAGGTATGCTCAGTTTTGCCCCTCCGCCGTTAGTCTCACTTATAGAAACGCCCTTTTGCACCGTTACCGTCCGGTCAATGTACTTTGACCATCCAGAAAAAAATAGAAAAAAATATATGAAATTTTGTGGGATCGAAGATAGTCATGTCCGCAAGGCACGTGCAAATTTTTGTGTTGGTTGGACACTCCGGGAGCTCGTGGCAAAGGAAAACAAAAATAATTTATGCCTATGAACAGTAAATTCAAAAAAATAGCAAAAAAATTCAGAAAAAATTGAATTTATTTGGCGTCAAAGAGGCTTGAGTGCTTGCAAGTTTTGGTGATCAAATGACGTACGAGGCACTCTAGAGAAAAAAACAAAATAGTGCATTTTTTCAAAAGATTTTTTGACCTAAAATTTGTTTTTTTCTCCACGAGCTCCTACGATGTCCAAACACAACAAAAATGCGCACACATCTTGTGCACCTGAGTATCTTCAGTCCCATGAAATTTCATATTTTTTGAATTTTTTTCTATTTTTTTGAATTTACGGTTCACATGCATATAAAAATTATGTTTTCCTTTGCCACGAGCTCCCAGGGTGTCCGAATGGCATGCAAATTTGTACACACCTTGCAGACATGAGTATCTTCGATCCCACAAAGTTTATTTTTTTTATTTTTTGCTATTTTTTCAAGACGGTCAAAGACCTTTGACCGGACGGTAACGACAGAGAAGGGCATTTCTATAAGTGAAACTAACGGCGGAGGGGCAAAACTGAGCATACCTAAAAATTAGGGGCAAAACTGAGTAGTGGGTTAGAGTTAAGGGCATAGATGTAAATGTCCCAAGATAAAAATTGTCTTGGTCATGAACCTGCACCAGCGATAAGAAACGGGGTGCCTAGTCCCAGCGCTGGCCTTGTATCCTTCGAACTCCATCGATGCGGCCGATGATGGGCTCGATGCGCTCCTCGAGCGGCGTGGGGTCCACGTCGTCCGGCAAGCTATCCAGCGAAGCTTTGAAGTCCAGGTCAGGGTTCCAATACGCCATCTTGGTGAGGACCTTGGTCATGGCACCCCGACAAAGCCTCCGGGCCTCTTCGGCCAGAGAGGCCGCCCTGTTGGAGTGGAACCGCTCTAGGGCCCCGAGAACACCCTCGAAGAACAGATTCAGCATGGCATTAGGACTCACGTTTGGCTCCGGGACGTACCTCATGTTTGGCATCCCATGGTAGCCAGCTACGTGGTGATCCTGCCGGTGACATCGGCGAGGCGGCTGATCCAGAGCTTCTTGCCCTCCACGAACTCTGCGTGGCTGGTGGCGTCGTTCTTCCGCAGCTGCCTCTCCTCCTCCAGATTCTTGGTCAGGGTCCCCTCCCAGGCCCTGACCTCCGAGAGCGTCCCTTCAAGGCTCTCCAGCTTTAGCTTCAGGTCCTTGATGGACTCGTTGGCCGTGGAGAGTAGCTCAGCCTTCTCGAGGACTGCGGCCTGCTCGTCGGCCAAAGCGCCCTTGGCCACGTCCTTCTCCCCCAGCTCCTGGACCTGCCTCTTTAGCCCGTCACGCTCCGCCTCCAGATTGTTCACCTTGTCGGCATGGACCTGGGCCTGAGCATTGAGGGCCTCCTCATGCCTCTGCTCCAGTTCCCGGGTCCATTGCATGACGAGCTCCTGGACCTCCTCGTCCTTGCCGTGGAGTGTCGCGGCGAGCTTCTCCTCGAGAGCAGCAAGGTCCTCCTCCTTGGAGTTCAGCTCAGCCTGGTGCTGGAGCCGAGCGGCCTCCTCCTTGGCGGCCTGGCGACTCGCCGTCTCCTGAGCCTTCTCGATGTTGGCCTGCTTCATGACAAGCTCCAGCTTGTGCTTGGCTAGCTGGTCCTGGGCGGCCTTGAATTCCTCACAGGCCTGGCGGAACCAAGCCTGCACCTTGGCAACGTGCCCTTCGAGGTCCGCCTCTGCCTTATCCACCGCTGCCATCCTGGACTTGGCCTTGTCCAGGTAGGCACGGTGAAGCGCCTGAAGCTTGTGGAAGCTGGCGCTCATGCTCTAGAGGAGCCGCTCTTCCTGGGAATCGCCGCCGTGGATGCTCGGTCCGTCGACGACCTCAAGCCCGGCGGCGCCAAGCACCTCGTCGTCCAACACCCCCCCTCAGCGGGCGCTCTGGTGCTTGCCGTCCATGGGAGGTGGACAAACAAGTCGTTGCCCACCTTCAGGTATTTTCCCGAGCCAGAAGCGGCGGAGGAGGAAGGCTGGTCGCCGACCACCTCCTCCTCCTCGGCAGTGGCCTTGCTGGCCTTCCCGGCGGGCCCCTTGCCGGCCTCCTCGGCAGCGGCATCGCCGGCCTCCTCGGTAGGCCCCTCGACAGTGTCCTTGGTGGCCTCCTCAGTGGCGATCTTGTCGGCCTCGGCCGCGGCCTCTCTGGCGACATCTCCGATGACGGTGTCGTCCTCCCGTTACGCCGAGGAAGGATCTGGGTACCGAGAAGGAGAATGAGGCGAAGCCAAGATCGAAATTTGAAAGAAGAAAAACAAGCGGGAACGGGAGGCAAACAACTCACCTACGCCAAGATGGGACGAAGTGGCCCCCTCCCCACCGGCATTTGGTATCGGGACGGAGCTGCCAGCGCCTGAGTTCACCTCCTCCTCCTCCTCCATGCGCATGGGCTCGGTACTTGGCTCCCTTGCCAGGGAGCCCCCTCGGGGTGGCGTGGTCGATGGGGGCGGCGCCTTGGGGGTGGCCCTCAACGGCTCCTCCTGCTGCCGTTCTCCTCCTGCAACCACGACAAGATCAGCACCAAGAAATCGTGCCCCAGCACGCATCAAAGGGGAGCGAGTGATGAACTCACACTGGGGGCTGTGCCGGGGGCTGCTCTCCACCACCACCAGTGGCGTACTCGAGGTGCCCGCTGGGGGCTGGCCGCCCGCCGAAGCCTTGGCCCTCTTCGCCACCCTCTGGGCCAGCGTCTCCCTATCCCTGCGAAGATGAAGACAAGTCAAGAAAAGTGGCATGGTCCGAGAGGACGGAGATGACAAAAGACGAGACACTTTCTCATCCTCCGCCTCTTCTTCCGTGGCCTTGCTCTTCCTCCTCGGGCTAAGAGACCCGAGGTCAAAGAAGACCTCCGTGTCGTCACCTGCGGGAGGAGGGGAAGCAGGTGGAGTTGGGGGATGCTTGGACGAAGAAGGGGCAGCTACTTTCTACTTCGCCACCGCCACCTTCACTGCCTTCCCCGCCGCCGCGACCCTCGTCTGGCGTATGGGCGCCTCCGGTGGCTATTGCGGTTGTGTGGTCCTGCCGGACCGGACCGGCTCACCAGAGGCGGCCCGCTGCAGGACACGACCTCTCCCCGTGGGCGGGGGCTTGACAGCCTCGGCCTCCTCCTCAGATGACTCGTCGGCGTAATCTTCGATGAGAGGGGCCCCGGTGCCAGCACTGTTGGCCTCCCCAGTGGATTCCGCCCATTGGGCGAGCTCCTTCTCCTCCACGGCTGTCGTGGCCTCGTCCTCCATGCCGCCAGCGCTGCCGACCTCCTTGGCGAGCTCTGCCTCCGCCGCCCTGGTGGCGATGTAGTCCAGCTCTGCCTGGGTGGTGTCCTGGATGAGCCGCGGCTCCTCGCGGATGTACTTTTCCACCAAGGTGTCGAAGAACTACTGCACCTGATCCTCCTTCGGCTCGGCCCAATTCGGTTCAAGGTCGTGCGCATTGAAGTCCGGCATCATGGCGATGATGTCAGCTTGACGAGAGTTGTTGCTTAGCGGGACCACCCCCGCCGGCAACCCGAACAAAGGCCCCTTGGCAACCTTGCCAGCCTTCGCGGCCTTGCCGGCCCTTTCGGCCTTGCCGCAGCGGCTCACGTCGAGCTGGAAGAGCCGCTGGCAGAAGTGGGTGTGCGCCATCACCGTGAAGTTGTGGTTCAGGCCAGGATGGAGCCGCATGATGTCGGTCGTGTTGCTTAAAAGCCAAGCCGGCCTTCCCTTTTTGTGTAGAGGAGCGATGCGGTCCGCCCCAATCATCTCCAGGGTGAGCCCAACAGCTGCGAGGCGGTGGATCCTGGTGGTGGTGACCGTGAGCCTCCCGTCCTGGGCGTCAACGTCGCCCCAGTCATCTTTGCGGACCGGCGGCGTCTGGCGAACTTGGCAAAACTCCTGAGGGTCCTCCTCCTCAGTCCAGCACCACTGGCTCCTCCATTCCTCCCACCTCTCCTTTTGGGCGCCCTCTGAATACGTCCCCTTCTCCAGGGGCCTTGGGATCCAAGTGACACAACCAGAGATGGCGCCTCCCTTCTGGATCTGAGGATAAAAGTAGTGGCGGAAGAGCGACATGCTGGGAAGCACTCCGGCAAAGCCCTCACAGAGATGGGCAAAAAGAGCCATGCGCGCTACGGCGTTTGGGGTGAAATCCAGAAGATGGAAGCCGTAGGTGTGCATGATGTCGTTGAAAAATCAGAGAAAGGGGGGCTGAGCCCACAGGAAAAGTAGTCGACGAAGAATGGGTACCAATTCGGGGCGGCCTTGGCGCAACTGGCGGGGATGGCGCGCGTGGCCGGATGCCCCGTCGTCTCTCCCCCGTCTCGCACCCCCACAGGGGCCTAAAGTTGTCCCGGAGGTGGATCGTGTCGACCGTCAAGGGGAAGTAGGCGAGCTGCATCCACCACGCCGCCGACTCGCTCTCTGGCGGCTCCGCCCCCCGACGTCCCTGGCCACTTCTTTGCTCTTGCTGGTCTTGGGTGCCATGGCGGCTGCGAGAGGTGGAGGAGAAAGGGCAGCGAAACGCGGCGGCGGCGAGCGATAGCAAAGGCTTGAGGAAGAAGGAGGGGACAACGGTTCCGAGATTGGAGAAGACACAAAGGGTAAATGAGCAGCGCGCCAGCGGTTGTTCCTTTTTATGGGGAAGGCACGGGCCGCCTCTTTACCATGTTGTTGCACATGTGTGCGGAAACCACCCCACGCACGAGCCCCACGTCATGCATGACCCTCCATGTCGCGCGTTCAACGCGGGTCGTGGGGAAGCGCAGCGGACGGGGAAATTACTGCGGTAAAAATCCGCCCCACCTGCCCGCGCACCGTTCTGGGCCTAGCCCAACAACGCGTCGCGCTTATGTGTGGCCCAGGCCCGGGGGCTCCTGTCGGTGTACAAAAGTAGGGGCTCTCCTTTTGCACCCCTTTACTTATGCACGGGCAGTCAGACCCGCGCCCACGACCACACTAAGCAGGGCAGAGGAGGGATGTCGGAGCACAAGACGACAGAGCAACGCCAAGACGAGAGACGCAAAGAGAGAAAGAGGGCGAGGTGGAGTCCCCTGACAAGACTCTTGCCGGGGTGGCTTCCGCAACATCAGCAAGATCCTTGCCGAGGCAACTTTCCTGACTCTAGCAGAGCGCGCCACCCTTGAGCCCAAGGGGTTCCCACGCCATATTGGAACCAAGGCTCGGGAGGCACCTCCGTGGTGGCATGATGATCTTTGTAGAGATCATAGATACACAAGATCAGATGGAAACCAGACGACGACGATCCTTGGTGAGATCCCTGCCAAGGAAATCCACAAGACCCCCGGCAAGATCCTTGCCGGGGACGACCGTGGTGCCGAGCGAGACCCTTGCCGGGCCCTCAGCAAGACCCTTGCCGAGGACGCATGCGGGGCCACAGCCAGGCCCGCGTCTGACAAGACTCCACCATCACTCCCATACAACTGCCAACTCGACCAGCTGAGCAGGCATCTTCGTGGCAGCGCGCGGCCTCTACACCAACTCAGCAAGCACCTGCGTGGTGGCATGCAGATCTTCGTGAAGGCTCCACCACCGCGCCAGCCCAGCAGCCAGCCAACGTGGCGTTACAATGCCTCATCAGCTTGGACGCGCGTCGGAGCCAGGCGAGGCAACGACAACTGGGACGAGCTTCTTTGCCTTCCCCAATAAAGCAAGAGGGGCACGTCGGCAGCGCATTAAATGCGTTTGTCCGACGATGCCAGGGGATAGACTCAGCCCCTGTACACCTTTCCACCTCCTGTGAGACACTGTGGCAACCCGTTTTTATCTATAAAAGGAGCCCGAGGCGTACTGGAGGGGGATTCAGATCTTTTGGACTAGAGAGCCACTACAGCTAGTTCAAGAACACAATAACAACTAATACACATCAAAGTAGGACTAGGGTTTTACGCGTCTCCGCGGCCGAACCTGGGTAAACGATTTGTGTGCTGACCGCCAGACCCGCTCTTCGCACAACCCCACGCCCGCCAACCGTATAAGGGATCCCAGTGACCCCATAGGTGTCGTTTCCCACCGATAACTGGTTGTCAAACTTGGCGACCAGTGCAAATAAACGCCGCAGCAAAACAAGTCCAGAACTGAAACCATTTCAGAAGAGCTCAAGAAACAATATCCTGGGTACCCATAATGCTGGCAAGATGCTTAGCAAGCTTATTAACTTTCTCTTGTTTGGCGCTTAAATCATCCAGCACTTGTTGTTGCACCAGAAAGTATGCATCTGAATTCTTCAGGGACTTCCTCAGTCCTTCGGCTTCTCACTGCAACACAACTGACTGATGCCTTTCAGCTTGTAGCTGAGACTGAAGAAGCTGAAGTGATTCAGGTAGCAAGGTCGAAGACCTTGTGCCAACGGTACTGGCGAGTAACTCGAACACTACATCAACGTAGGACTGTGGGGTTTTCTCACTATCTACAAGATCGTTTTTATCACCTTTCTTGGAGACCAACAGGGTTGTCTCACTATCTTGAACCTTATCTACATTACTTTCTCTACCATTTCATAGTGGGGTGCTCTTCTCCAATATTCTGTTTGCATACTACAAGAGAAACAAGCAGACACATCACAGGTTTGCATATAGTATACCAAACTCATTTTGGTAAACCAGTTCAGTAGTAAGGTGGACAGGATAACAGCATGAAACAAACATATATCTATGTACTATGGTCACTGTATTGTCCATATCATTCTATTTTATGTTGCCAAATCAAGATAGAGACACAGTTCAACTCATATATTTTTAAGACAATCAACATAGACAGAATATAAGTGTGAGAAACTACAAAGCATTGGCAACACTTGTAATGTGCATCACATGAGAGCATAACTATTTATACAACTGAAATTGAAATCAACATAGAGCAAGAAGTTAGAATAGCAATCCAGTTAAAGAAATAGGTTTAAAACATACCTATTGCGCCATTGGAGTTTATTCGAAAGTAGTTGGTATGAGTAAATACAGTGATGCAACAACAAAGGAGTATGGACCACAACTATGGAATCTGACCTGAGAACAGTTGCTCTTCTGCTTTAAACGTGGAGTTTGGGTTCACTGTGGTGGTCTTCGTGCTTTGGGAACTTCAGTTGCTTTACAAACTACTCGTGTGGGGGTACTCTGTGGTGGACATGGTGCTTTGTCAACTAGAAGTGGGTTACTATCCGCTGGGGTTGGTGTTAGATGGGTTGTAGCTGGTTCTCTGCCCAACGGTGTAAGTGTGCAATCTGGAAGAGTGTCGATTATGTGTGGTGGGGCATGTTTGTGGGCCAGTACAACCATGGTTCTATCTGCATTGACGGGTAGCACTATCTTTTGTGAAGAATGGGTTTTTGCTCCCTTAGATACTGCCATCACCCCCTCCAATTCAAATGGTTGATAAACAAGAAAAGAAATTGAACGTACAGATATTGTATGATAGACAGATGTGGTAATTCACATATATGTTGTCCAACCAAACAGGACAGCATGACACAATTTCACATATATGATGCCTAACTAAACAGGATAGCATGACACAGTTTCAGATATATGATGGATAACTTAACATGATATAATGGCATAATTCAACATATGATGAGTATCTAAATAGGATGACATGACAAAACTATATGATGTCTTTCTAAAATAGGTTGGGATGAAATAATTCACATAAATGTTGTCTAAGTATACATGATGGCATGATATAATTGACATAATTCATTCATATACTAACTAGCTGGCACTCGCATGTATGATCTCTAAACTAAGAAGATGGAATTCAATATTGTGCATATGATGTCTAAACTAAGCAATGCAATACACCATATGCATGCCATGAGAAATATAAACATTGCAACTTAGAGCATACACCTCAGGTGGGATATAGGACAGGTCATCTGTCTCTGAATCCTCCTCTGAGGAGCTCCCTGTAACCATCGAGATATATGCTTCAATAGGTACCATTGCCTGCTCTGAAACCTTGTTTTCACTCCTGATTTTTCCATAACCGGCTCAAATGGCTGATACACATGAAGAGTAGTTCAATATACACAGATTGTTGACAAATGGAATACGTAATGAAAAAAAGGATGGCATGAGATAATTCACATATATGATGCCTGGCTACAGGGCGGTGCATAACTCACATATATGATAACTGGCTGAAAAACATGGCATTGCATAATTCACATATCTGATATAGAAAGAAAACATGAGGAATTCACACAAAGCATGTCTAATCTAAGCAGATGGCATGGCAATGCAAGACACCATATGCATGATATGAGCAATATAACCTCGCCAAGTTAGAGCATGCACCTCGGGGGGGGGGGGGGTACGACTCGTCATCTGTCTCTGAATCCTCCTCTGAGGAGCTATCTATAACCAGCAAGAAATCTGCATCGACAGGTAGCACTAACTGCTCAGAAGACCTTGTTTTCACTCCAGATTTTCCCATGACCGACTCAAATGGCTGATGCACAGGAAGAGTAGATGAAAATGTATAAACATTGTTGACAAATGGAATACATTATGAAAAAAATATGGCATGATACAATTCACATATACGATGACTGGCTAAACGGGATGGCATTGCATGATTCACGTATATGATGCCTGGCTAAAGAAGATGGCATTGCATAATTCCCATATACTCCCTCCGTTCCTAAATATTTATCTTTTTAGAGATTTCAAATGGACTACTACATACAGATGTATATAGATATATTTTAGAGTGTAGATTCACCCATTTTGCTCCATATGTAGTCGCTTGTTGAAATCTCTAAAAAGATAAACATTTAGGAATGGTGGGAGTATGATATAGAAACCAAACAGGTGGCATTCACACAAAGCAAATCTAAACTAAGCTGATGACATATAAGATGAATAATGTAAGCAATGTGAGGAGCCATATGCATGATATGACCAACATCAGCATGCCAGGTTAGAGAAAACACCTCAGGTGGTAAATAGGAGTGGTCGACTCCCTCTCAATCCCCATCTGAACAGTTATCTTCCTCTGGAATACAATCTGGAATGGCGGGAGGGGGGCACTTCGGCCACCATGGAGCGGCGTCTGCATGACATTGTATTCCCACGCAACGGTCTTCTCTTTTTCTCTACATGTTCAGTACGATTGTGTACAATAACTGACATGCATAATAACAAATTAGTTGGATTTTGTAAGGCCTAAGGGGTGCATGCAGAAATCAAGACTGATGGTAGCAAACGAGTTGATAGATCCAAAACTAATGATAGTAGGTAGATTATAGCTTCAGTTTAAAAAGATAGACAATGGATCATCTACTGTTTGTTTCCCACCCAACATGAACCACATAGAAGACCCCAGATGAACCAGATAGTAGACAGATACTATTCGTTGTGCCTCGATATGAGACCCACAGGAATTCTAAAACTCAAGTTTGAACGATAAAGTAGCAGGTAATAATAACTGATGTATAACATAAGCAAACACGAAAGACTGCGACCTCTCTTCTGGAATTGTGTAGCCCTTAGGTTCATATGCTCAGTCGATGATGGTAATGCAGTTGGCGTGGCTGCCGACAATGGGGAAGATGATCTGAGGTGGCGAAACTAAGTTTGTAGTGGGAATCTCTGTTGAAGTGAACGCTTCTGTCGATGGTGCACCTCAGGTGGGGTGGATGATGGAACGGCAAGAGCAGGACATAACACACAGAGTTTTCTTTGACGCCTATCTGAAAATGAAGTAAATCTATAAGGGCTCCTTAGAATTGGAGGATTCTATAAACACAGGGACAGGAAAAACACAAGAATAGGATAGGAACGCACGTGCAAAACAGAGCATTTGGAAACATAGTATTTCTGCGAACCTCGGTGTTTGGTTCACATGAATTGGAAGAACACAGGAATGGAGAAACATGGTCAAATTAAAGTCAAACCACATGAAAATGAAAAAAATAAGAATCTTATTATGATAGTAATGCAATTAGTCATGTTCTTCATGCATAATATTAATTTGAAAAGGACGTCCAACTGGATATTATAATTCCTACCATTTTTCTTTGAAAGAGACACCAAAGGAAAAAAATCCTGCAGTTTTGCTTTGCTCCACTCCTAACCAAATGCACGAATAGTAGTACCATAGTAGTTCCATAGCAAAGGATCCCTGAGGGATCGACATGAATGCAGAGTAACAAAGTGATGCAACGAGTGTACAACCTCTTTGGCATAGCCTTGTCGACCTCAGCATCATTGGGTTGGACATGGAGGATGGTGATGCTGGTGTGACTGTCGAAGGTGGGGAAGAAGATCTGAGGCCTCTGGAAACGGCACCGAGGGTACTGCTCCGCTGTGATGGACGGTTCCGTCGTTGGAGCAGCTCCGATGAGGTGTACAGTGGCGAGGCTGAAGCAGGACAAGACAGACAATGTTAATCTGAAGTGGGACTCTAATATCATCTGCAATAGATGATGTAAAATGCATCACCAAAAAGTGCTAGATGTAAAACGCATCAGCCGTGCCATGGCCGCTCCGACAGATGCTGTAAATACTGTTTACTCTAAACTTAAATGAAGAAACTGAACTTTACGGTCGAAACTAAATTTTACTATCGAAACTGATTGAACTAGTAGAAGAGCATTGCAATAGATGTTTGGGGCGTTCGAGCACTAGTAATAGAGAAGCTGTGATCTAAATCAGCAGACGCTCGAGCAGGGAACACACTAGCAGAGAGCAAGTCGTGCAGCAGAACTGCGAGCGAGTGCTAAAGCAGCAACTCCTGTAGCTGCCGGAGGTCGTGCAGAAGCAGCAGCAGCGCGAGCGAGAGCAAGAGCAGAGCAGCAGCATGAAGAGAGAAAGAGCTAAGCAGCAGCGCGACCGACAATAATATCAGAGCAGAGCAACGGCACGAACGAAAGCAAGAGCAGTGCAGTAGCAACCGACAGCAAGAACAGAGCCGCAGTGCGAGCGAGAGCCGAAGCAGCAGCAGCAGCGCGAGCGAGAGCCGGAGCAGCTGCAGCTAGTGCCGGTGTGGAAGTCGCCGCCGAGGAAGCAGCGACATGGGGGAGAGACGCCGTGGATGAAGTGGTCGGCGACGGCACCGTCGATGGAGACCTGCCATGGCTACTCGGTATCGAGCACCGGCAGCCCTGTGAGATTGAATAAAAGATAAAATGCAGCGGTGAGTGCAGAAACTCCTTGGTGGCGCCGAGTTGACCTCGGCTTCATCGGAGGAATTGGTGAGGGTGCTGCGTTTTTGGTGGGGCAGGTGAAGACAGCGCTGTGGGGATGGAGGTGGCGCGATAGACGAGGCGAACATCGGGGCAGCTCCTTGGAGGTGGAGGACGGGGCGACTGATTCAGCAGGACAACGAGATCGACGACGGATCCTCATCCGGTGTGGTGGATGAGGGACGTCGAGCTGTTGCGGTGGACGATGTCATTGGGGAAGTGCCTCCGGCTGGGCGGCGGTCGGGAGGCCGACCGAGGAGCGTGGGGTTTCATGGGTTTTGGCGGCCTCGGTGTATTAATGGGGGGGACGAAGGGGAAGGTAGGGGGAGCCATGGCTTAGGGACGCGCTTGTCCGAAATGTAGGGTAAGATACCAGCGTACCCCCACCGGTTTTGACACCGCGACGTCGAACCGGCATTTCTGGCTGAGGGGTAGAAGGGGGATTTCACGTGTCTGGGCTGCGGGACCGATTTCAGATGAGGACGGAGTTTTTGCGCGCGTCAAAATTTCGGGATAACAAGGCACGACACGGGTTGAAGAGGCGGGAGTTTCAAAGCAGATGAGACAAAAGATACTCGAGCTTGAAAATTTCGGGATAACAAGGCGTGGATTCCTTGTTCGGCAGAACAAACTTAACGTGTACAAAAAAAATTCATACAAGACACAAGAGAGTCATGTCCCCTTTTACTATATTTCTATAAATGTCATTCAAAAAACTACAAGAAAAATGTAAAAAAATCGGGAGAACAAGATTACCCTGTACAGTACCAAATCGATTCGCACTTCCCTCATCAACAACAAAAAACAAATCAATTCCCACCAAAAGAAAGAGTCATGTAACTTTTTATATGATTACAAATTCCATGATCTCAAATTTCAATTTTTGAATCCACATTATGTTGAGTTCGAATATATCGTTAGGTGACCTTGCGGTTTATAATGGATGTAGTCCTACATTTTGATCTTCCATCATATATGAACAGTTTACTCCACCCTATGAACATATATATTGTCGTCTACCATATGGACTAAATTTGAATCAATTTTCCTTATTTGAATACGATTCTTGTCAAGTTATACAATCATTTAAATATTATCTTGATAACAAAAAACATGCATATAGCAGTAATCATATTTCACTATGAACTACATGTACCATATGATCTCCAATTCAAATATTTGTATCCATTTTATGTTGAATTCAAATTAGAGTACATTGGTCTAGGTGGCGAGATGTTCGGGATAATCTAAACCCTGTTTTCATATGTCTATAATTCCTGGCTGAGTTGGGACAAATTTTGTTATAAGCTTCTTGCAAAACCGGAGATTCTCTCAACAAGCCTCGTGGTTCCGAGAGGGAACGTGTCACCTTTGTGTGCGAAACGATATACACCGCCTCCCCCCAGATTTTCTTTACAGAGGCAACATAGAACTATATGAGTGCCCTATTAAATTTTGGAATTATTCTGGGTTCGTTTGGCATTTTTATACATTAATTGAGTTTCTGGACATTTAATGTGCATAATCCAAATTTGAACTACAATCACATGCTCCGGTGCACGAAAGTTGGTTGAAAATCACATGTGTGTCTTTGGGTGAATTTCTAGGTCCCATGCAAGAAATGAGAATGAAATTCAAACATCTGGGCGTCGTGACTCGGCCGAGAACATCGAGAAACTTGGTTTTTAAATTCATGTAAATCCAAAACTTGCCTGGAAATCATGAAACTTGGCATGCTGTCATGTCATGGCACTAACATGCTGTGGTAAAAAATTGGGCATATTTGGAACAAGTTTTGGTATAAGCTTCTTGCAAACTGGAGCTTCTCTCAAGAAGGCTCGTGGTTCTAAGAGGGAACATGTCACCTTTGAGTGTGAAACAATATACGCTTCCCACCTTGAGTTTCTTTACAGAGGCAACATAAAACTACATGAGTGCCCTGCTAAATTTTGGAATTATTTCGGGTTCGTTTGGCCTTTTTATACATTAATTGATTTTCTGGTCATTTAATGTGCATAATTCAAATTTGAACTACAAGCACATGCTCCCGTGCACCAAAGTTGGTTGAAAAATCACATGTGTGTCCTCAGGTGAATTTCTAGGTCCCATGCAAGAAATGGGAATGAAATTCAAACACCTGGGCATCGTGGCTCGGCCGAGAATATTGAGAAACTTGGTTTTAAAATTCTTGGTAAATCCAAAACACGCCTGAAAATCATGAAACTTGGCATGGTGTCATGTTATGGTACTACCATGCCATTGTAAAAAAAGGCCGAATAGGAACAAAATTTGGTATAAGCTTCTTGCAATCCGGAGCTTCTCTCAAGAAGGCTCGTGGTTCTGAGAGGGAACGTGTCACCTTTGAGTGCGAAACAATATACGCTGCCCCCTTGAGTTTTTTACAGAGGAAACATAGAACTACATGAGTGCCCTGTTAAATTTTGGAATTATACCGGGTTCGTTTGGCCTTTTTATACATTAATTGATTTTCTAGTCATTTAATGTGCATAATTGAAATTTGAACTACAAGCACATGCTCCCGTGCACCAAAGTTGGTTGAAAAATCACATGTGTGTCCTCGGGTGAGGTCCCATGCAAGAAATGGGAATGGAATTCAAACATCCGGGCATCGTGGCTCGACCGAGAACATTGAGAAACTTGGTTTTAAAATTCTTGAAAATCCAAAACACGCCTGAAAATCATGAAACTTGGCATAGTGTCATGTCATGGTACTACCATGTTGTGGTAAAAAAATTGGCTGAATAGGAACAAGTTTTGGTATAAGCTTCTTGCAAACCGAAGCTTCTCTCAAGAAGGTTCGTGGTCCTGAGAGGGAACGTGTCACCTTTGTGTGCATAATTCAAATTTGAAATACAAGCACATGCTCCAGTGCACCAAAGCTGGTTGAAAAATCACATGTGTGTCCTCGGGTAAATTTCTAGGTCCCATGCAAGAAATGGGAATAAAATTCAAACATTTGGGCATCGTGGCTTGGCTGGAAATATTGAGAAACTTGGTTTTTTAATTCCTGTAAATCCAAAGCACGCATGAAAATCATGAAACTTGGCTTGGTGTCATGACATGGCACCAACATGTTGTGGTAACTTTGCTGTACGATTTGCGAAGGCGCACACATTAATAATCAACAAAGTCATTTTGGAACAAGTGCTATCATGTTATAATCAGAAACACAGATATTATTGAAACCGTGGGCGTTCTATTTACCATCTACATGCCGCCACGCGTCCCCTTTTTTATTAGCTAGGAGGCGCCATGCAGGGTAGCTATTTGAGTACGTGAGGCATGCGATCAGACCCCTGCGTGTGCTTATCGGGAGGAGAGCCCTTTGACCTCCATCTACCGTCCACCTCTCTCCCAAGGTCTCCATTAATGGCGCCCGAGACTCTATTTAATGGCGTGGATATGTCTCACTCAACAGAGATTTAAGAGAGAAAAAAGAAAATCTGAAAAGAAAATTTTGCACGGATCTTGATGTAAGATCGGACGGACCTATATAGCATCTACTGCGACTTATAGCAAGACTGATGAATATATATATATAAGGACGACGAGAGTGGATAATAATTGTCTGACGTAATTAGGAAGATATTTAAAAAAGCCACATGCGGCTACGCCCAAAATACACAAGGGGTAAAATAAGAAGGACGACACATACAACAATCTGGCTCGCTGATCTCTACTTTCTTTATGCGCTGCAAGTCGTGGATACCAGTTCTCGTGGCGAGCCGCGATGATCTCTTTCATTAGTTTCATGTCCTTAATACACTACCTGGCAGCATCCCTGAATTCCTCCACCAGCCTGTTGCGCTCGATGTGGAGCATGGCATTCTCATCCATAAGTTTCTTGACGATGACGCCCGTCCTCTGCAACAAGGCAGTGGTCTCCTCCGCCTGCTTCGCCCTTCCGGCGATCTTGGCCCTCAGCAGGTCGCTCTTGGCCCGAAGCTTCACATTGCCCTCCCCTAGTTGCCAGATGATGCCGGTAGCCTTGTCCTACAACCTCGCACAGCTAGAGATCTGATTCCTCTGGCTATGGACGATCGCATGCATGCGCTTGTAAGAGTCCTCGCCTGCCCACGAGAAATTTACCCAGGCCGCCACGGCGCGGCGGGACCTCCGTGCTGCTTTGGCAGCGCGACGGGACATCTATGCCGCTTCCGCAGCGTGGCTGGACCAGTCTTCTACATCGACGGCGCGGCGCCACCTCCGTGCTGCTTCGGTGGCACGGCGGGACCTTTGTGCTGCTACTACTACGCGGCTGGACATGTCGGCTGCTTTTGCGGCGAGGCGGGATATCTCTCGTGCTTCCTCTTCCATGCTCGCCTCTCCCTGGAGGAAATCTGTCGACCCAGAACTCACGTTGGCCATGGCAGACGCAAGGGAACGATGCTGAATGACTTGATTGTTTTTTTGTGGATGAGGAGTTGAGGAGGAATGTGCCGTCATCTTGGCATAGTAGTATTTATAACCGAGTACTATTAATACGCTCCTAAGTGGGACACCGTTTAGGTTGTGATCGGTGTGAACAGGTGATGACCCACAAGTATAGGGGATCTATCGTAGTCCTTTCGATAAGTAAGAGTGTCGAACCCAATGAGGAGCAGAAGGAAACGATAAGCAGGTTTTAGTAAGGTATTCTCTGCAAGCACTGAAATTATCGGTAACAGATAGTTTTGTGAAATGGTAATTTGTAACGGATAACAAGTAATAAAAGTAAATAAGGTACAACAAGATGGCCCAATCCTTTTTGTAGCAAAGGACAAGCATGGACAAACTCTTATATAAAGGAAAGCGCTCCCGAGGACACATGGGAATTATCGTCAAGCTAGTTTTCATCACGCTCATATGATTCATGTTCGGTACTTTGATAATTTGATATGTGGGTGGACCGATGCTTGGGTGCTTCCCTTCCTTGGACAAGCATCCCACTTATGATTAACCCCTCTTGCAAGCATCCGCAACTACAAAAGAAGTATTAAGGTAAGCCTAACCATAGCATGAAACATATGGATCCAAATCAGCCCCTTACGAAGCAACGCATAAACTAGGGTTTAAGCTTCTGTCACTCTAGCAATCCATCATCTACTTATTACTTCCCAATGCCTTCCCCTCGGCCCAAATAATGGTGAAGTGTCATGTAGTCGACCTTCACTTGACACCACTAGAGGAGAGACAACATACATCTTATCAAAATATCGAACGAATACCCAATTCACATGACTACTTATAGCAAGACTTCTCCCATGTCCTTGGGAACAAATGTAACTACTCACAAATCAGATTCATGTTCATAATTAGAGGGGTATTAATATGCATAAAGGATTTGAACATATGATCTTCCACCGAATAAACCAACTAGCGTCAAGTACAAGGAGTAATCAACACTACTAGCAACCCACAGGTATCAATCTGAGGTTTTGAGACAAAGATGGGATACAAGATATAAACTAGGGTTTGAGATGAGATGTTGCTGGTGAAGATGTTGATGGAGATTTACCCCCTCCCAATGACAGGATCGATGGTGATGATTTCCCCCTCCCGGAGGGATGTTTCCCCGGTAGAACAGCTCCACCGGAGCCCTAGATTGGTTCCGCCAAGGTTCCGCCTCATGGCGGTGGAGTTTCGTCCCGAGAGCTTGCTTATGATTTTTTCCAAGGCGAAAGACTTCATATAGCCAAAGATGGGCACCGAAGGCCTGCCAGGGGGCCCACGAGGCAGGGGGCGCGCCCAGGGGGGTAGGGCGCGCCCCCACCCTCATGGACAGTGGGTGGCACCCCTCCGGTGATTTCTTCGCCCGATATCTTTTATATATTCTGAAACTGACTTCCGTGGAGTTTCAGGACTTTTGAAGCTGTGTAGAATAGATCTCTAATATTTGCTCCTTTTCCAGCCCAGAATTCCAGCTGCCGGCATACTCCCTCTTCGTGTAAACCTTGTAAAATAAGAGAGAATAAGCATAAGTATTGTGACATAATGTGTAATAACAACCCATAATGCAATAAATATCAATATAAAAGCATGATGCAAAATGGACGTATCAACTCCCCCAAGCTTAGACCTCCCTTGTCCTCAAGCGGAAGTCGATCTCGAAAAATATGTCCACATGTTTAGAGATAGAGGTGTCGATAAAATAAAATACGGACATGAGGGCATCATGTTCATTCTTAGAACAACAACACACACACACATATATTGTCATATTATTTCTTATGCTAAAGTAACAATTCATTCACAATTTCAAGTATGAATCAGAAACTTTATTGAAAACTAACAAACTATAATCTCAGTCATTGAAGCAATTGCAATTTATCATAACATCGAAAAGAGTCAATATAAGAGCTTTTCAGCAAGTCCACATACTCAACTATCATTTAGTCTTTCACAATTGCTAACACTCACACAATACTTGTGGGTATGAAGTTTTAATCGGACACAGAGAAAGATAGGTGCTTATAGTTTTGCCTCCCAACCTTTTACCTCAAGGGTGATGTCAACAATAATAGTTCATGAAAACTCAAAACCAATTAGCTATATATATCAGGATCTTTCCAACATACTGTGCTTGCCAAAGGATAAAATGTAAAAAGGAAAGGTGAAGATCACCATGACTCTTGTATAAAGTATAAGACAAGAATAAAAGGTAGGCCCTTCGCAGAGGGAAGTAGAGGGTGTCATGTGTTTTTATGGTTGGATGCACGAAATCTTAATGCAAAAGAACGTCACTTTATATTGCCACTTGTGATATGGACCTTTATTATGCAGTCTGTCGCTTTTATTTCTTCCACATCACAAGATCATATAAAGCTTATTTTCTCCACACTAATAAATCATACATATTTAGAGAGCAATTTTTATTGCTTGCAACAATGACAACTTACTTGAAGGATCTTACTCAATCCATAGGTAGATATGGTGGACTCTCATGGCAAAACTGGTTTTAAGGATATTTGGAAGCACAAGTAGTATCTCTACTTGGTGCAAGGAATTTGTCTAGCATGAGGGGGAAAGGAAAGCTCAACATGTTGGATGATCCATGACAATATAATTTATTTCGGATGAAATAAAACATAACCCATTACGTTGTCTTCCTTGTCCAACGTCAACCTTTTAGCATGTCATGTTTTAATGAGTGTTCACAATCATAAAAGATGTCCAAGATAGTATATTTATATGTGAAAACCTCTCCTTCTTCATTACTTCCTATTAATTGCAACGGTGACCAAAACTATGTTTGTCAACTCTCAACAACTTTTATTCATCATACTCTTTATATGTGAAGTCATTACTCTCCATAAGATCCATATGATCTCTTTATTTCTTTTCATTCTTTCTCTTCTCTTTTATTTTTATTCCCTCAAGATCATAGCAAGATAACCAAGCCCTTGGCTCAAAACTAATCTTTATTATATATATAGCTCATAGACTCGATTACATAGAAGGATCATAAAGCAAAACTCAAAACTAGATCATACTAAAACTTGGCAGTTGCCAAGGGGAGTGCCCATACCCATGTATTTATGTCAAGATATTACCAAAAGGATCGAACTAAGAAAAACGGTAAAGATAAAAAAAAGTGTGATGGTGATATGATACCGGGGCACTCCCCCGAGCTTGGCAGTTGCCAAGGGGAGTGCCGATACCCATGTATTTATGTCTCTTTCTTCGGAGGTGGTGATGTGATATTCTTGGCGATGATGCCCCTCAGGATGCGATTCTCTTCCTCGGCTTATTAACTTGTTGCTTGAGGTCCTTTATTTCCTTACGGAGCTTGCCCGTGACGGCTAAAGATCCTTTCACCCATGTATGTTGCATAGCTGCGGGAGAACAAGTAACACTCTTTTTCATATTTTCATAAGAAAGAAATCTAACATTGGAAGGGATGACCGAGTTTGGAATAGCTGAGCTCTGTAGTTCCCCCGTCATGAATCTAGCTCGGAAATGAGAAGTAACTTCTTGATCCTCTTCCATGGCATCTATCCTTTTCAAGTCAGCCTCCATCTCTTCCTCTGTTGATGGCCCAAAGTGGTCAGCATCACTGTTTGCTCCTGGTCCTAGTGTCGGATGAGACACCCGTCTCTCCCCAACTGACTCTTGAGAAGACATCTTGATCTAAATCTGCAGCAGAACATCTCGAAACAAAAACAAGAGATATTTGGATGGTAGGGTGGTCAAAACCTTCGGGAGATTATATAATGAATTCTTACCGACCAAAAGAAGTATCGTGCAAGAAAACGGAGTCCAGGGGGCACAAGAGGTGCCCACAAGGCAGGGGGGTGCGCCCTCCACCCTCGTGGATGCCTCATGTCCTTTCCGGACTGCTTCTTATTTTCCTATTTTCTTAAATATTCCAAAACGGAGAAAAATTGCTATTAGAACTGTTTTGGAGTTGGTTTACTTACCGTACCACATGCCTCTTCCTTTTCGGAGGCTGAAACATTCTGGAAAGTGTCCCTTATATACTGCTCTGGGGTTACCGTTTCAATAACATTAGTTTCAACATTTATAGGATTACCTGAGATATAATGTTTAATTCTTTGACCGTTCTCCACCCTCGGATTTGTGCCTTCGAAGTTGTTGATTTTTATGGCACTGGAACGATAGACCTCCTCGATAATGTAAGGACCTTCCCATTTAGAGAGGAGTTTTCCTGCAAAAAATCTTAAACGAGAGTTGTATAACAATACATAATCACCTACATTAAACTCATGTTTTTGTATCCTTTTGTCATGCCATCTTTTAACTTTTTCTTTAAACAGTTTGGCATTCTCATAGGCCTGGGTTCTCCTCTCATCAAGTGAGCTAATGTCAAATAGTCTCTTCTCACCGGCAAGTTTGAAGTCATAATTGAGATCTTTAATGGCCCAATATGCCTTATGTTATAGTTCAAGAGGTAAGTGACATGCTTTTCCATAGACCATTTTATATGGAGACATACCCATATGATTTTTGTATGCATTTCTATAGGCCCATAACGCATCATCAAGTTTCTTGGACCAATTCTTTTTAGATCTATTAACAGTCTTTTGCAAAATTAATTTAAGCTCTCTATTACTTAGTTCTACTTGACCACTATACTGTGGGTGATATGGAGATGCAATTCTATGATTAACATCACACTTAGCAAGCATTTTACGAAAAGCACCATGAATAAAATGTGAACCACCATCAGTCATTAAGTATCTAGGGACTCCAAACCTCAGAAAAATAACTTCTTTAAGCATCTTAATACAGGTGTTATGGTCAGCACTACTAGTTGGAATAGCTTCTACCAACTTAGTAACGTAATCAACAACAACTATAATATGTGTATTCCCATTATAGGAAGGGAACTGTCCCATATAATCAAAGCCCCAAACATCAAATGGTTCTATAACTAGTGAATAATTCATAGGCATTTCTTGACGTCTACTAATATTACCAATTCTTTGACATTCATCACAAGACAAGACAAACTTATGGGCATCCTTGAAGAGAGTAGGCCAATAAAAACTGGATTGCAATACCTTATGTGCAATTCTATCTCCAGCATGGTGTCCTCCATAAGCCTCGTAGTGACACTTGCGTAGGATCTGTTCCTGTTCATGCTCAGGTACACAACGTCTAATAACACCATCTACTCCTTCTTTATAAAGGTGTGGGTCATCCCAGAAATAATGTCTTAAATCGTAGAAAAACTTTTTCTTTTGTTGGTATGTGAAACTAGGTGGTATCAATTTAGCAACAATGTAATTAGCATAATCAGCATACCATGGAGCAGTACAAGAAGCATTTATGACAGCTAATTGTTCATCAGGAAAACTATCATCAATAGGTAGTGGGTCATCAAGGACATTCTCAAACCTAGACAAGTTGTCTGCAATGGGGTTCTCAGCTCCCTTTCTACCAATAATATGCAAATCAAATTCTTGTAGTAGGAGAACCCATCTAAGAAGTCTAGGTTTAGCATCTTTCTTTCCCATAAGGTATTTAATAGCAGCATGATCAGTGTGAACAGTTACTTTAGAATCAACAATATAAGGTCTGAACTTATCACAAGCAAATACAACTGCTAGAAATTCCTTTTCGGTAGTAGCATAATTTCTCTGGGCACTGTCTAGAGTTTTATAGCATATTGGATAACATTTAATTTCTTATCAACTCTTTGTCCTAGGACAACACCTAAAACATAATCACTAGCATCACACATAATTTTGAAGGGTAAATTCCAATCAGCAGGCTGAACAATGGGTGCAGAAATCAAAGCTTTCTTAAGTATTTCAAATGCTTCTACACAATCATCATCAAAGAAAAAAGGAACATCTTTTTGTAAGAGATTATTCAGAGGCCTGGAAATTTTTGAGAAGTCTTTAACGAACCTCCTATAAAAACCGGCATGAGCAAGGAAACTTCTTATACCTTTAATGTCCTTAGGACACGTCATCTTTTCAATAGCATCAACTTTAGCTTTATCAACTTCAATACCTCTTCCAGAAATTTTATGTCCCAAGACAATACCTTCGTTAACCATAAAGTGGCACTTCTCCCAATTCAAGACAAGATTTGTTTCTTCACATCTCTACAAAACTCGATGAAGTTTGCTTAAGCAATCATCAAAAGAAGTTCCATATACAGAAAAATCATCCATGAATACCTCAACAATATTTTCACAAAAGTCAGAGAATATAGCAGTCATACATCTTTGAAAGGTAGCAGGTGCATTACATAAACCAAAAGGAATACGTCTATAAGCAAAGGTACCGAAAGGACAAGTAAAAGTGGTGTTTTCTTGATCCTCTTTCGACATAGGTATTTGAGAGAAACCAGAATAACCATCTAGAAAGAAAAAATGTGTATGTTTTGATCAATAAAAGGTAAAGGATAATGATCCTTTTTAGTGGCTTTATTTAATTTGGGGAAATCAATTACCATTCTATAACCTGTAACCATTCTTTGTGGGATCAATTCGTCTTTATCATTAGGAACAACAGTAATACCTCCCTTCTTAGGGACACAATGGACATGACTTACCCACTGACTATCAGCAACGGGATAAATTATACCTGCCTCCAAAAGCTTTAGTATTTCTTTTCTTACCACTTCTTTCATCTAAGGATTTAACCGTCGTTGGTGATCAACAACTAGTTTAGCATCTTTCTCCAATTTTATTATGTGTTGGCATAGAGTGGGACTAATTCCCTTAAGATCATCAAGAGTATATCCAATAGTAGCACGGTGCTTCTTCAGAGTTTTCAATAATTTCTCTTCTTCCTGCTCTAAAAGGTTAGCACTAATAATAACAGGATATATCTTCTTTTCATCAAGATAAGCATATTTAAGAGTATTAGGTAATGGTTTAAGCTCAAACACGGGATCACCCTTGGGTGGAGGAGGATCACCTAGAATTTCAACAGACAAGTTGTGTTTCAAAATAGGTCCCTGTTTAAAGAATACTTCATCTATTTCCCTTCTTTCATTCATAAACATATCATTTTCATGGTCTAGGAAATATTGTTCTAAAGGATCATTAGGAGGCATGGCAATATAAGCAAGACCATTAATTTCGTCTTTACTAGGCAATTTTTTATCATGGGGTTGTCTACGAAATTAAGCAAAATTAAAATCATGAGACATATCCCCTAAACCAACAGAAACAATATCCTTTTTGTAGTCTATCTTAGCATTAATAGTATTTAAGAAGGGTCTACCAAATATAATGGGACAAAAGTCATCTTGTGGGGAACCAAGAACAAGAAAATCAATAGGATATTTAACTCCCCCCAAGACTTCAACATCTCTAACAATCCCAACCGATGAAATAGTATCTCTATTGGCAAGCTTAATTGTAACATCAATACCTTCTAACTCAGAAGGTGCAATATCATGCATAATTTCTTCATATAAAGAATGAGGTATTGCACTAGCACAAGCACCCATATCACATAAGCCATGATAGTAATGATCTCCTATTTTAACAGAAATAACAGGCATGCCTACAACAGGTCTATGTTTATTTTTAGTATCGGGTCTAGAAATTCTAGGAGCTTCATCACAAAAGTAAATAACATGCCCATCAATATTTTCAGACAAGAGATCTTTAACCATAGTAATACTAGGTTCAACTTTAATTTGCTCAGAGGGTTTGGGTGTTCTAATGTTACTTTTGTTGACCACAGTTGAAGCTTTAGCATGATCCTTTATTCTAGTAGGGAAAGGTGGTTTCTCAATATAAGAGGTAGGAATAATAGGATCAACATTATAAGTGATAGTCTTTTCTTCAACTTTAATAGGTTCAACTACTTTTACTTCAATGGGAGGATGATATTTAATCCACTTCTCCTTAGGGAGATCAACATGAGTAGCAAATGATGCACAGAAAGAAGCAACTATCTCAGAGTCAAGTCCATATTTAGTGCTAAATTCACGAAAAGCATCTGTATCCATAAAAGATTTAACACAATAAATCTTAGGTGTTATACCTGAATCCTTACCTTCGTCGAGTTCCCAATCTTCAGAGTTGCATTTAATTCTTTCCAATAAATCCCATTTGAATTCAATAGTCTTCATCATAAAAGATCCACTATCAGAAGTATCGAGCATGGAGCGATTATTGAGAGAAAGACGAGCATACATTTTTTGAATAATAATTTATCTTGAGAGCTCATGATTGGGGCATGAATATAACATTGACTTAAGCCTCTCCCAAGATTGAGCGATGCTTTCTCCTTCGCGAGGCCAAAAACTATATATATAATTACAATGGTCACGATGAACCAGATGCATAGGATAAAACTTCTGATGAAATTCCAATTTCAGTCAGTTGTAGTTCAATGATCCAATATCATCACATAGCCTAAACCATGTCAATGCCTTTCCCTTCAAAGATAAAGGGAAGACCTTCTTCTTGATAACATCATTGGGCATACCTGCAAGCTTAAATAATCCACAAACTTCATCCACATAGATTAGGTGAAAATCGGGATGTAATGCTCCATCTCCTGTAAAAGGATTAGCTAGCAATTTCTCTATCATACCTGAAGGAATTTCAAAGTAAACATTTTCAGTAGGTTTAGTAGGTTGAGGAGCAATTCTTTTCTCTATTGGTTGGGATGAAGATACCCCGAACAAGCCCCTCAAAGGAATACTTTCCATAGTAACAAGTGACAGTAAATTTCAGCACACTATATAAATCTTTCCTTACAAAATTCCACCTACCAAAGGCGCTTCACTCCCCGGTAACGGTGCCAGAAAAGAGTCTTGATGACCCACAAGTATAGGGGATCTATCATAGTCCTTTTGATAAGTAAGAGTATCGAACCCAACGAGGAGCAGAAGGAAAAGATAAGCAGTTTTCAGTAAGGTATTCTCTGCAAGCACTAAAATTATCGGTAACAGATAGTTTTATGATAACGTAATTTTTAATGGGTAACAAGTAATAAAAGTAAATAAGGTACAGCAAGATGGCCCAATCCTTTTTGTAGCAAAGGACAAGCCTGGACAAACTCTTATATAAAGGAAAGCCCTCCCGAGGACACATGGAAATTATCGTCAAGCTAGTTTTCATCACGCTCATATGATTCGTGTTCGGTACTTTGATAATTTGATATGTGGGTGGACCGGTGCTTGGTTGCTGACCTTCCTTGGACAAGCATCCCACTTATGATTAACCCCTCTTGCAAGCATCCGCAACTACCAAAGAAGTATTAAGGTAAACCTAACCATAGCATGAAACATATGGATCCAAATCAACCCCTTACGAAGCAACGCATAATCTAGGGTTTAAGCTTCTGTCACTCTAGCAACCCATAATCTACTTATTACTTCCAAATGTCTTCCCCTAGGCCCAAATAATGGTGAAGTTCATGTAGTCGACGTTCACATGACACCACAAGAGGAGAGACAACATACATCTCATCAAAATATTGAACGAATACCAAATTCACATGACTACTTATAGCAAGACTTCTCCCATGTCCTTAGGAACAAACGTAACTACTCACAAATAATATTCATGTTCATAATCAGAGGGGGTATTAATATGCATAAAGGATTTGAACATATGATCTTCCACCAAATAAACCAACTAGCATCAACTACAAGGAGTAATCAACACTACTAGCAACCCACATGTACCAATCCGAGGTTTTGAGACAAAGATTGGATACAAGAGATGAACTAGGGGTTTAGATGAGATGGTGCTGGTGAAGATCTTGATGGAGATTGACCCCCTCCCGATGAGAGGATCGATGGTGATAATTTCCCCCTCCCAGAGGGATGTTTCCCCGGCAGAACAGCTCCGCCGGAGCCCTAGATTGGTTCCGCCGAGGTTCCGCCTTGTGGCAGCGGAGTTTCATCCCGAGAGCTTTCTTATGATTTTTTCCAGGGTGAAAGACTTCATATAGCCAAAGATGGGCACCAGAGGCCTGCCAGGGGGCCCACGAGGTAGGGGTGTGCCCAGGGGGTAGGGCGCGCCCCCCACCCTTGTGGACGGTGGGTGGCCCCCCTCCGGTGCTTTCTTCGCCCAATATTTTTTATATATTCTGAAACTGACTTCCGTGGAGTTTCAGGATTTTTGAAGTTGTGCAGAATAGATCTCTAATATTTGCTCCTTTTCCAGCCCAGAATTCCAGCTGCCAGCATACTTCCTCTTCGTGTAAACCTTGTAAATTAAGAGAGAATAATCATAAGTATTGTGACATAATGATTAATAACAGCCCATAATGCAATAAATATTGATATAAAAGCGTGATGCAAAATGGATGTATCAACAGGTTTGGAATGTGACGAGGTGCAAGCTCAAAATTTATTGATGGTTCTAGTTTCGAAGTGCTGCACTATTCCCGGATGGCGTAACGTGGGCACGTGTTCTCGGCCGTGGTGTAGCATATGCCATGGTACTTCTTTTTCTACTGCTGTGTACGTGCAATAACTGGCACTGTCGGATACATATCTTACGGTTATTGGGGTGTTCGACAAGAATAGCCTCGTGGCGAGCTATAGACTAGTGTTTTTTTCACATGATTACATCGACACATATCATCTCCCTCCCTCTTTCCCATGCACACACCTATATCTTGGGACTTCTCGCACGCACCATCTCTAGCTCCCTAGGTCGATGCCACCCACATACACTTGTACTCTGAGTTTAACCCTCCGTCCTGAATTACTTGTTGCAGGTATGGATGTATCTAAATGTATTTTAGTTCTAGATACATCCATTTCTGCGACGAGTAATTTGCGATGGGTAATTTGGGAGTACGTTATACAGGAAGAGAAGAGGTGCACACACGCACTCGTCCTCTCACACACATGCATCTGTAGCTATGAATTGTAGTGTTCTCAACCATCCAATTGGCTCTATCATAGGTTTCGCATTGCTCCTTGGCCTTGAGATTGAGAAGTTTAAAACGCGGAGGCTAAGCTACAGGCGCGAGGTTTTGGTTAATGTGCGGGCCACACACGCCACCAACACAACACGAGCTTCGTCTGCCTGGTGCGCAGTCGGGTGGGTTGTCCAAGTATAGACACAACTAGGCCCTCCTTGGTATCTGCGCCTCGACTTATTATGCGCAGAGAAATTAGGAACGGAGGGAGTACTACTAGTAGTACTACTTTGATTTGTCGCGTCAACTCGCACAAGTATGCAACACTTCCTGAACAAACAAGCATATAAGCTGTTAGAGCATCTCCAATAGCATGTGTATATTTGGATGTCTATATATTCATATAGACAATGGTCTAAAAAGATTCCCTCATATACACGTCCAGTTTTGCATGAGAACGTCTATATGTAGGGACCATGACAGGTGGGCCGTCGCTGGGGAGAGCGAAAAATCCTGGCTGCAGCTGAGTTTAGACGACGCCTTCACATTGTCCAGACATGGACATTGTCGAGGTCAATTTAGAGGATGTATATATTTGGACGACCATATAGACAAGCTGTTGGACGTCTGTTTTGGGCTCACATCGTGGAAAACGAGTATAGACATCCATATAGACAACCTATTGGAGATGCTCTTATACTTCTTACCCAAAGGATCTTTATATCCAACAGACACAAAATATCCATTCGGCTGTTGGAAATTACTTTAACTGTTGATCTGATGTCAAAGTAATTGCTGCATCTTCACCAAAACCCACCATCTCTTAAGCTAAATTAGACCGAGCTAACCCCTATATTAGCATATTACTAAGATAAACAGAAGGCACTGTTGAATCATTTAGGACGTGAGCTTGTCAATCTGAATGTGGAGGGACACCAGCTTAGCCCCGACTAGCAGCTTGGGCGAAACTGTGAAGAAGGTCAGCTCCTGCACGGCGACGTCGCCGGGATCCTTGCTGCTTGTCACCTCCATTTCCACCTTGACGACGTCGGTCCTGCCTTTGGGCTCCCCCGGCGGGCCATTCGCCCACAGCTTGGCCATGTAGTGCGGCAGTGGGGACACCCCCGCTCTGATGCAGACGACCAACACAGCAATAGGCGCGCCGATGTCAAGCACGCCGTCGACCAAGAAAAATGCGCGGCCGTCCTCCTCCGCGAACAGCAAGAGCCATGGCTCCGACAGTGGCACTTGCAGCTGTAGCGCCTTGCCGTACTGGATCATGTGCACGGGTATGGGATGCATGATGCTGATGTGGTGGGAGAGCACCGGCGGCGTGCCTTCGTAGCCGCAGACGGGCACGGGGCATTTGCAGGGCGCGAGCGGACACACGCTCCGGTGATCGGCGAGCTTGTGGTAAGTGACGTAGAGCCCACAACCTTCGTGGGAGCACTCCACCCTCACTGAGGAGAGGACGGCGTCCACCGCCGTGTTCCGCATGTCGAAGCCACCACCGCGCTCGCACTTCTGGCACTGCCGCTGGTTCCCGGGGCGCTCGACGCGGCAGTCCGCGCAGCCCAGGTGCCCTCCCTTGCGCAACACAAATCAATCGAACAACACATGAATCAAGAAACCTGCACCTTGCTCGATCAGCCGAACGGACAAGGTGTATTTGAACCTCATACACTGGAGGCTTCAAGGGGCGGAGGCACAAGGGGCAGTGGAGCAAGCTGAGGTCCATCGAGACCACAGAGAGCTCCATCGTCAGGTCCTATTCCGTCTGAATGATCTCACCCTCCTCATGCACAACCATCTCTCGCTTTATTAGGGCCGGGGCATTACAAAGCCTTACCGTCACATAATATTCATACTACTTCAAGGTGCATTAAATCAACACATGCAAGTATCAAAAGGAGAGTCACGACATGCATCAGTAAACGCAAATTATTGAAATATATCGAGTGCAGTGCTTTGATGTGCCGCGTCAACTCGTACAAGACCGGGAAGTTTGATTACTACAATGCTCTCTCCCTCGCGGACTGAGCTCCGGTGGCTGCACCTGCCTTTGGCTGCATGACAGGTGGGCCACCCACTTGTCATGCACGCATAGACAGGAGCAGTAAGTCAATAAAGCTGCATCCCTCCCTCGCCCATGAGCGTGGTGGCTGGCAGGACTAGGAGAAGCTTTCGTTAGTTACACGCTCTCCCTCCGGCATGCGGTGGACATGCAGCAGTTCAATCGGTGTCAAATGGCCAGAAGCATGCAGTGGTACTCCATCATTGTTCGACTTCCCGAAGAGGCGAAGAGCCAAGCGCAGCCCGGACGCTCGTGTGGCAGTTTCATGTGTAGAGTAGTCTAGGATAGCGTGTACCGTGCGTGTAAGCTTAAAATCGTTGCGGTTGGCTCCATGCTTTTTTTGATTAAAATAATCTTCTCGCCCTGCCTGTCATCCTGGTGATTGTAGTTTGCACGCTCATCTGGTCAAGACAAGAATATATATTTTAATTTGTGGTGGGGTAAATGTTAGAGGTTGTAGCAAATGGAGTATTCTACATTGCGGGTCTTTCAGCCAAGTTTAGAGGCAACCATGTGGGGCCAGTGCTATGATGTGTCGCGTCAACTCGTACAATGAGGAGAAGCTTGATTTTACTACTAGACGCCTTCTCCCTTGCCCATGCGCGCGGTGGCTCGCAGACGAGGACATGATTTTTCTTATACTAATACTACAACAAGCTATCCAACTAGTTGTGTATCACTACTCAGTTTTGCCATTAGAAATTACAACTACTCAAAAATGCCATCGATCCGTGAGATGCCTGCTCAAAATGCAATTAGATATCTCAAAAATGCCATCGTTAAGTTAGATGTTTGCTCAAAATGCCATCAGACATTGTGATTTTCACGTCAAACCTATTGACCATGTTACATGACAAAATTAAGCTGATTCTCACAATGATAAGTGTGGAGCTGCTTGTTAGGAGTAACCAAGCGAACAATTTTACAGGAAAATAAGAACGCTGTTGGGATCAAGTAGGCCCCACACTTTATTTTACTTTAGTGAGATAGAGGGAGAGCTGGCATGTTGGTCCATCGGTATTTATGTCATTATAACATGGCGAAAGAGATTTGAGTCACAATAATGGTGTCCAGAACAACACACCCCTCAAATAAAACTAAGCACCCTGAAATTATTTGACAACTAAACTACTGGCTATATGATGTTGGCCATATATATTGTACGTATATAATGTGAAGAAACGAGTGGTATTCGTAGTACTATACCAACTAAAAGATGAATTGTAAGAAATACTAGTATGTACATACTGAAGAGTTAAAGTAACAAGAATAAACACAACATAGTTCTGCTAGGGGCTCAACACAACACACCCCTCAAATAAAACTAAGCACACTGGAAATTAAACTAAGCAACTAATCCGGTAGACACTGCATTAGAACCACCATGAGCAACGACACTGCCACCTTACTCGGAGTCCTCGTCTACGTCATCGACTTCGTCCTTGTCCCTCTTCCTCTTGGCTGATACTTCTTTGCTTGAACCGCACACTTGGCTCTTGCTCTTCATCCAACCCTTGTAGATATTGAAACAAAGGTAGCCATCCATTGCAGCGTAGTGGATGTGGTCTATATCTAGTACATTCCACTGCCATGCACGATGAAACCTGTGCGGAGGTTTCTTCTGTTTACTGTACGAAGTATGAACCATGGGTCCTGCCAGGGTCAGCATTGAAGGTTGATCACGGGAGGGCACCGACCCTTCCTTCTGGAGGTCGAAGGGGTTTCCTACAACGAGGCCTATCCGACCTAGGATTTCCTTGTCGTTCCTAAAGTCTACAGTAACGAATTTGACTCGTCCTCCCTTGAGGAAATTCTTAAATTCCTCGCACTCAATGTCGGCATGGCATATGTGGTAGACCATGCATAAGTCATGCACGCAAACCTGGATCACGGTGGGCTTCTTCTTCTCTACCTCCTTTAGATTCTTCTCGCTTCCCAGGACTGTGGTGTACTCAACATCTAGCCCAGCGACCCACTCATCATATTTGAGTTTTCGAACATGCGTTTGAAGCGAGCAAGGAATTCTTTAACCATTGCGGAAGAACGGGCGTAGATGACGTCGAACTCATCGTCAGTGATGGTTCTAACCTTGTACTCATCGCCGATCATGGAGATTTGGGACGCCATGGATTTGGGAGGAGGGTTAGGATTAGTGGAACTGCCGTAATGTGAAAGGACGGGACGACTAGGAGCGGTTTATCGATTGTAAAAATGCTGAGTGGGGGGGGGGGGGCGTGCGAACGGCAGGGTAGTGGCTTGCCTGGTGGATAAATGGATTCATGCACAGTACTATGAGGGCCCAATTAGATGTCATGTCTACTCGACGCCCAATTAAATGGCTTTCGATGTCATGTCAAGCGTCGGGAAAATTACAGGTGATACGAAGCTTCCGAGAGCCCTTGGATTTGAGATCGAACGGTTGCATGGCGTGATCTAGACCTATGGGTGAATATCCTATCTTGGAGGGTTATTCTGCTAATTTTTAGCAACTTAGCATGCGACCATTCGATCTTACATCCAAGGGCTTCCAGTAGCCCGTATCATGGTCGCGCCTACCACGACCATCGCCTCGCTCGCGCGGTCGTGCCCTTGGAGATTTAGGTTGCTGACTAAGTTTGCCTAAGGTTGCCACACCTAAGGTTAGGCAAGTTTGACCAACTTGGGTGGGCGTTTGGTTCAAGCCACACCTTAGGCAAGCCATACTAGGGTCCCACATCACATACACTCAAAATGTGTGGCAAGATTCCCTTAGGCTTGCCAACTTGTGGCTGTCATTTTGAAGAACTATAACCTTAGGCAAGTGTGGCAATATTGTATGGCAAAGTGTGGCATGGTTAGGCCTAGAACCAAACAACCCGGGCTATTTGGTTCTAGGACTAACATTGTCACACATTTTTGCCAAACTTGCCTAATGTTAGTTCATCAAAATGAGAGCCACAATTTGGCAATCCTAAGGGAATCTTGCCACACTTTTTGTGTGTATGCCATGTGGGGCCCAAGTATGGCTTGCCTAAGATGTGGCTTGAACCAAACACTCACCTAAGTTGGTCAAACTTGCCTAACCTTAGTGGTGGCAATATTAGGCTAATTTAGTCACAAACCAAACATCTTAACACAGTGCGTTAGGCTATCTGATGTTGGCATGTCATACATAGTCATCACTTAGTCACTCATACTACAACAAGGTTAGCTATAATGTTGGCTATAAGAGTATTTTTTGTTTACTTCTCTCTATCTCTTTCTACGTAGTATTTATTGCATTTTCCAAGGAGTGACCTTTTCCAATGAAATGGTGCTTAGATGAGGTGCTATGGGCATTAAATGGCTTTGCAACTCAAATCCCAATGCATAGGTGCTTAGTTTTTTGTTGCTAAGTTTACTTCATCTAGGTACACGCGCTTAGCACTGTTTCTTCCTAGGGTCACCAAACTAGTCTCTCTCTTCTTAATTAACTTGCCACATCAGACTTTATACCTATGTGGCAGGCTTAGCACCTGTAGGATCAAGTACAATAGTGGGCTATAAGCCTGCTTTACATGGCATTTTTGCATATGTGGGGGAAAGAGGCAAGGAAAAAGTGGAGGAGTGGGCTCTCATGCAAGAGCCAGCCTCTACATGGTGGAGCATCGGGAGAGGCACCTGTATGGAGGTGGTCGGGAATCAAGAGACTCACGCCGGTCGTAGCGCCGTAGTTAAAATGATAATGGCAAGTGAAATCCCCGGGCCCCACCTGTCCAGCAGTAACTCGTTGTCAAATCACACAACCCTACGTTTGCAGCAGCCTACTCCCTCATCTTCTCGCGTCTCTATCGAACCTACTAGGCGGAACTGCCCCACCTACCGCGCAGGAAAAGCCCCGCCCTCGACTTTTAAATAGTACAGTATACTGATTTTGTATCCATGGATTGCCACATACACAAATTTAAACGCTTGTTGTGGAGAGAAAAAGATAACCACTCCACTATATATGTACGCGGGGGCCTGAGCGCTTTCTTTACTAGGGTTGCTCTCTTCATTCTCTCATCCTCTCCAGATCTAAACAAGACAGCGGTAGCGACATTTTCTCTCTGCTCACCGCTGGTCATAGATCCGGTCGGATCCCTTCGGCTGGTGTGTGTAGAGGACTACATGTATCGTTCACGCGGTCATCATCGGTGAGGGAGGAAACCCACAGCTACCGGATGGGCCCAATCCTCTACCCGTGCCATTCTCTCTAACACAGCGCCGGCTCGGGAGGTCCTTTGACCCTTCTTCCTCCCTGCCGTATCGTGCGCTGATCCAACCTGCCGCCATCGACATCCCAACGTCCCTTAGGTATAAGTTCTTCGAAAGCGGCCTTGCTCTACTACCCCACCTCCCCACATGTCTGCATGTGCATCTTTTTCTACTCCCATCAGCTCTTCCAAAGCCACCTAAATTTTTAGTATTATTAGAGGTAAAGCTACTTCATGCATTCGAATCTAGGACTTGGTTCAAACAACGAAGAAAGGGGGGAAAGTTGTAGCATGAATATTCAAAGTGGAAATAATATGGTGAAAGTAGTAGAGACCGGATACCCAACCGGTCTCTTGGTTGAAAAGGGAAATAATGGGAAAACACAGTACAAACTGGATAAGGAAAAGATCTATTATTGGTTGAGAAAAGGATAGAAAGTGGCGGCTGGTGGACAAGTCAACAGAGTATGTTCAGGATTAGATTTGTTGCTCTCACATAGTAAAAGGTCTCCAGGATTAGAATTGCTGCCCTCACATAGTAAAAGGTCTCCAGGATTAGAATTGCTGCCCTCACATAGTAAAAGGTCTTCAGGATTAGATTTGCTGCCCTCACATAGTAAAAGGTCTCCAAGATAAGATTTGCTGCCCTCACATAGTAAAAGGTCTCCAGGATTAGATTTGCTGCCATCACATAGTAAAAAGTCTCTATGATTAGATTTGCTGACCTCACAGAGCATGAACAAACTCCGCATCACCACTTTATGCCGCCTTGTAGGTACATTGTGCTGATGCGTCCACTGTCGCATGTCCTTATACCAACCTTTTGCTGTTGTTAATGTAAGAGCACATGTAAAATGAAGCGATCACACTATTACCTTAAGGACATGTCTAACCAGTGTCATTGTTAATCTAATGTCTCCAGTGATATGATGCAATTAAACTGTGTTACAAATGGTACTCCTGCTGTTTTCCCCAGTATGATAAGTAAGTTGCTCCTTTACGCTGCTGAGTGTCCTGGTGTCCCCGCGGTCCCATGCCCTTAAACCAACTCTTTAGCTACTATTGATTTACTGTATCTGGTAAACAAGCAATGCCACCATTAAAGTAATCCCGTATTTGACGAATGTCATTGTTGATCGTAATGCTTCCGGTAACATGAAGCATTGCTGACATTTTAAAATTTCTACTGTCCTTGCATGATTGCCATGAACATAATTAAGATGCTTCCTTTCATTTCGTGTATGTTTCATATATTCTTATTGACCAGCAACTGTTTACTTTATATCTTTTGTGCAGATAGGGATATCCATTTCACCTTGTTGCTATTGTACCTTTTGGTGAACTGCACAAAACACTTTTTTTGGAATGAGTGTCATGTGCAGTTCAACTAAAATGTCACGTGGGCAACATCTCTCAATTTTGGTGTAACTGCACAAAATGGTGATTGGAGTTTCCAAAATCTCCGTTAAATTCTGGTGGTAATCTCGTGCAACATTTTATTAGCCTTTACAAGATGAGCTGTCACTGTCACCACAATGGCACTTTATTTTAGTGGAATTGCACAAAAGGATAAGCAAATTATAGTTGCACCTTACATGAGCCGGATAGGCAACCTTAATGTTCCTCAATTTTAGTGCAACTACTAAAGAAGAACCTGCCAGCTGACGAGAGCAAGTACTTCTTGCTAGCTGAATGATGCAATCTTTGCTTCATTTCAGGTGAAATGCAGAAAAAGGCGCATGAATTGAGTCATGGAACTCCAGGTAGGCCTCATCCGAGTGGAGCTTCAGGTTGAGTTCAAGGAGTGCCACTATTATAGTAATCATGCTCTTCTTATCAATGTTGTGCAAACATGAATACTCAACTACAGATGTTGTGACTGTCAAGAGCATTCGCCAAGTTCTTGGGTTGTATGACACGGCTAGCCAAGATGGGTTTAATCCCGATATTCACTTTATCAAAAGGCTCTAATGGGTTGGTTCTGAATCTTGCAAGCTGGGAATCAATGAGATGTGTAGGCATCTTTGTTGTACTTATGATTTGAATCTTATTTGTTGGTTATGAATCTTGCAAGCTGGGAATCAATGAGATGTGTAGGCATCTTTGTTTTACTTATTAATTTGGATCTTATTTGTTGGTTCTGAATCTTGCAAGCTGGGAAACACGACATGATGATGCAGATGACAACAACCATAACAAATAGTTCAAACTTGGTAGTATTATCTGTGTGAAAGTGCGACAAATGTGTTGATGGTGTGCGTCTTGAGAATAATAATTCTAATTGTTGTGCATGTTGATCATGTGGCACTGATAGAACGAGCCAATGCATTGCTTGTTTTAAGTATAAATTTCAATTAAAGCTAATTAAATTTAAGTAAAGTGACCACTAACTCTTGTTATTACAGTACCAATACAGACCCGCTCGTGAACCGACGTGTGGCCGGAGTAGGTTTCTTAATGGAGGCGTTTGAATGCGCCGAGGGTGCATCTTCTGCCGGGCGTGCAGCGAGCGAGGGAGGGGTAGTAACTGTTGTCGCCTATAAACACTCAGTTTACCGTTGAATCCAGTTCCCCAAGAGCTAAAAAACAAACTGCCGCCGCCTACCCACTCGTTCACTTGAAGTGACTCCAATGGCGATCCAAGGGGTGAGCCTGTTGGATATGGACTTCAGCAAGGAGTTCCCCTTTGAGTTCGCCATTCAGTCCTATGGCTGCACCAAGTTGAACGTGATGTACAACAACGATCCGGACTCGGTGAAGCTCTGCCTCGCCGAGTTCAAGCAGTACCTACAGGACGAGAAAGCACAAGGTTGCAGGACTAGACCTTGTGCCCGTCCATTCGTCTCCTGATAGGGACCAGCGGATCGCCGTCGCCCAGGTATGTGTGTGGGACGAGGTTCTCATCTACCACTGCTGTAGGGCCATCAAAGGTTCTGGAGCATTCGCCCGTTTCATCGGCAGCGCCGACTGTACCTTCGCTACCGTGGAGAGAAGGAATAACGTGACGATTCGGCCATCTGGTGCAACAATCTTGTTGACATCCAGAAGGAATACAAGATCATCGGCAACGGGCATGATAAGGAATCCATGGTTGACCTCGCCGAGACCATCATCGACCCCTGATACGCCAACATGAAAGAAGACAACGATACAAAGGACCTGAACACGTGGGAGGTACCTCTGAATCTAGCCTACATAACCTACGTGACCAAGGACGCATACGCATGCTACGACATGTACAGGAGGATCTTGGACATGAGGGCGTGTCTGCTTCCCGTAACCGACGAGTACACGGACAGCTGCAACGTCATGATCAAGCGTGCCAGTAAGGTCTAGATGTTGTACTTTATCTGTTTATAAGCACCTTTATCATCTGAGTGTTTCATGCATTCACTACAAAAAAATACACTTCCGTGATGATACGTGTTTGTCACAGTAGGTCATGTTTTTTGTCATGCATGTACATCCATGATGATTTTATGACAGATTCAAGATAGTCATACATGTGCTGTCATAGAAGTGTTCCATGACATTACCAAAATTATCATCACGGAAGTGTCCACTTCCATGACGATAAATCGCACGTCACAGAAGTGCTTTCGTCAAGGGTGACCGACACATGGCATCCAGCGTAACGGAACGCCGTTAAGCTATCGGGTCCGGTTTTGGATCCGATAACCCGTTAACAGCCCCGACCAATGGGGATTTTCCACGTGTAAAATCATCATTGGCTGGAGGAAACACGCGTCGGCTCACCGTTGGGACATATGACATGCACTCATTGGACCCAAGGCGCCTATGATACGTCGACACGTGGCACGGCCCAAGAGGCCCATTCTTGTGAAAAGGCCGACCCATTTGACTTGGTCAAAAGGTGGAGGGGCGGCCCACGGAAAGCCTGTTAATGGTGTGTCCGCATATAGCCCATTTACATCCCGCTAACCCAGGGCCCGTTACGACCTCTCCGAATTAGGCCCAGTACCGTCATCTGGGCCGTCCAATATGATTCCAGCCCATTTTAACTTCCGGCCCATGTATGGCCCATGACGTCTTTCGGCCCATATGAGGCCCTTTGTAACTCTTGGCCCATTAACGACCCGTGGTGAAACTGGCCCGTAATGAACAATGTATCACTTCATACCCATTAACGACCCATTATTCCATTGGGCCGTTTCCAGCCTAGGTTATATTTCGGCCTTCTCAGGGCCCATTTATTCTTGGGCTCATTTCCAGCATTCGGTTATTACGGCCCGTTACTGCCATTTTCTGCTTGTGGGCCAAATTTAGCCCGTGGTTACAGCCGGCCCATTTGTGGCCCGTTAATACGTTGGGCTGTTTTCATGTCAAAAAAACCCGTTGGGCTGTTTTCATAGAGTTATCAAATACGGCCTATTAACGGCCCGTTATGGTCCACGAATAGTATGGCCCATGATTGGCGAAGTGATGGTACGCCCCGTAGAAGGCCCATGGATCCTACGGCCCATAAAAGACCCATGGATCGTACGGCCCGTAGAAGGCCCATGGATTGTATGGCCCGTAGAAGGCCCATGGATCCTACGGCCCATAGAAGGCCCATGGATCATATGACCCGAGGAGGCCCTTGGTTACAATAGTCCGTGTGTTGCCATGCTTATTTTGGCCTAGTTTCCAAAAATAGGTTATTGTGGACACTAGAAAAACACAGAAAAAGAACTGAAGTGACTACAAGCAAACAACTAAACAAGACAATAAGGAAATAAATAAGCAAGCAATTAATGCTAGCCTATTACCGCTATTACACATATTACATCCACTAGGCATCAAAGTTCGCCACCAGTGCAAATATAGGGAACAAAGCAGCATATTACATACACTGGCCGTCAAAATTGGCCACCAGTGAAAATAAACGCGGCAGCAAAACAAGAGCATAACTAAAACAACTTCAGAAGAGCTCAAGAAACGTTATCCTGGGTATCCACCATGCTGGCAATAAGCTTAGCAAGCTTATTAGCTTTGTCTTGTTTGGCGCTAAAATCCTCCAACGCTTGTTGTTGCGCCAGAAAGTATGCATCTGAATGCTCCAGGGACTTCCGTAGTCCTTCTGCTTCTTGTCGCAGCACAGTTGATCGATGTCTTTTAGCTTGTAGTTGAGACTCAAGAAATGGAACTGATTCAGACAGTGAGTTTGAATAGCTTGTGCAAGCGGTAGTGGACAGTAACTCGAACACTAAACCAAGACATGACTTTGGGGTTGTCTCACTGTCTTCGAGATAGTCTTCCTTAGCTGTTTTATCAGCTTTGTTGGAGACGGACAAGGATGAGTCACTATCCTTAACCTTATCTGCATTACTTCCTTTACCATTGCTTAATAAGGCACTCTTCCCCAATATTCTATCAGCGTTCTAAAAGAAGAAACAAGCAGACACATAACATGTTTAGCATGTACTAGTATATGAAACTCATTTCGGTGAACCAGTTCATTAGTAAGGTGGACATGATTAAACTACCAAGTCTTCTATTGCCAAGTACTAGTACATAATAAAAGCATCAAACAAACATATATCTATGTCCTATGGTCACTGCGTTATCTTGCCAAATCAAAATAGAGACACGGTTCAAATCATATCAGTTCAAGACAAAGTAGCAGTGAAAGAACACAAAGCGTGGGAAACTACACGGCACAAAAAGATTTCAGATGGGTACCATGGGTCTACATGTACAACAACACTATTGGCTCTGTTGTGATGCTAGTAATGTGCATGATATGAGAAGTCAACTGTATACACTATTGAAATTGAAATCAACAGAGCTATTGATAAGAGCAAACCTGTTAAAGAAACATGCGTGAACATACCTGCTATGCCATTGGAGTTTTGATTGGATCCTACAATTTAAAAATAAGTTTGTATGAGTAAATATAGTGAATAAAGAGCAAAGCAGTATGCACGATAGCAATCATAGTTAAAAAAGGCGCGCCTAAGCGAGCGCTTAAGCGCGCCTAGGCTCTAGGTGTTGGCAAAATGCATTGCGCATAACTATGCTTAATCTGTGCATAACTGAGCATAAGCATGCGCTTTGGTCAGTAAAGCGCAAGGCGGTGGCAAAACGCACAGTTAACGCCTAGCGCTTTTTTGAACTATGACAGCAATGGAATCTTAAATTAGAACAGTTGTTCTTCACGTTTAGGCACTTATTCTACATGAACAGAGTAGATTAAGACGCAAGAATATAGTACTAAAAAATAGAAAATGATCTCATAGACCTTACCACATTCTTGGTTCGGGACCAGTATAGAACAAGGTGTTCCCAGTCATCGTCCAGTAAATGTGTCTCAGGTGAAAGTAAGGGAATTTGATGAGTTTCTTTGCCGGTGAAGTACATTTCCTTCAGGTAATTCCGATACTGCCACCAAGCATTCTTGAAGATAGCAGAGGTATTAGCACAGGTTACCTCATCCCGATTTTCCAAATCGGTCCTTCTCTATAGACAAAAATGGGAAAATTTGTTGTATTATAACTACCATGGAGGTAGGATGTATGGGACAAAGCAAAGTAATTGCCATGAATAACATTACTTACACATAACTCCTGGACAAACACCTGCAACTAGCATTTTCCTTCATCTTCAGTATAATATTTCCAAGATGGGAAGATACGCACATACAATTTAACAACATCAAATGCGATAGATGCTAAACTACGACTAGCTGGTTGTGCCTCCTCCACAGGAATAGGCGTACTAACTGGTGGAGTTGGGGTTCGCCGTGGTAGTACTGGCCCTTTGGGCACTGGAGCTGCCTTACTAACTGCTCTTTGTTTGGGAGCTCTGTGGTGGAGACGGTGTCGTGTCAACAAGAACTGGGTTACTATCTGCTAGGGTTGGGGTTAGATTGGGTGAAACTGGTTCTCTGTCCATCATTCTGGGGGGTACAATCTGCGAGAGTTTGGGTTATGTGTGGTAGGGCTGGTTTTCGTGCATATACAACCGGGGTGCTATCTCCACCTAGTGGTAGCACTGTTTTATTTGAAGACCATGTTTTTAGTCTGCTAGATACTCGCATCACCCGCTCCAATTCAAATGGCTGATAAACAGGAAAGATAGTTGAATGTACAGACATTGTATGAGAGACAAATGCAATAGATAGTGTGGAAAAAAGAGGGCATGAAATAGTTGACACGTATACTGTTTAACTAAAACGGATAGCATGACATAATTTCACATATATGATGTCTACCTAAACTGGATAGCATAGCATAACATAATTCAAAGATATGATGAATAACTAAACAGGATCGCATGACATAATTCACCTACATGTTATCTAAGTAATCAGGATTGCATCATTTAATTCACATATGTGATTTATATGATAAATAGAGGGGATTCGATATGATGTCTGAACTAAGAACATGGTGTTGAATATTGTGTATCTGATGTCTAAACTATGCAATGCAAGACACCATATGCAGGATATGAGCAGTATAACCGTGCCAAGTTAGAGCATACACCTCGATGGGGGAATAGGACTGGTCATCTGTCTCTGAATCCATCTCTGAGGAGCTATCGGAACCCAACAAGAGATCTGCTTTGACAGGTAGCACTGTCTGCTCTGAAGGCCTTGTTTTCACTCCAGATTTTTCAATATCCCACCCAAATGGCTGATTCACAGGAAGAGTAGTTTAATGTAAAAACATTGTCGACAAATGGAAATGTAATGAAGAAAAGGATGGGCAAGATATCATTCAAATATATGATACCTGGTTAAATAGGATGGCATTGTACATTTCTGTAACACCCCGGATGTAACTTTCCCAATTTGTACTCCAACTCTTGCCGTTTTCGGCATTAAGTTATTTTGTTTTCTCAGGTTCGGGTCTTTGTCTCCGTGTGTTGTGGTTGTTGTCATGCATCTCATATCATGTCATCATGTGCATTGCATATGCATACATGTTCTTCTCATGCATTCGAGCATTTTCCCCGTTGTCCGTTTTGCATTCCGGCGCTTCGTTCTCCTCCGGTGGTCATTTCTAGCTTTATTTCGTGCGTGGGGATTAAACTTTTCCGGATTGGACCGAGACTTGCCAAGCGACCTTGTTTTACTACCGGTGGACCGCCTGTGAAGTTTCGTATCATTTGGACTTCGTCTGATACTCCAACGGTTAACCGAGGGACCGAAAAGGCCTCGTGTGTGTTGCAGCCCAACACCCCTCCAATTTGGCCCAAAACCCACCTAAGCCTTCTCCATCATCTAGATCGTTCAATCACGATCGCGTGGCCGAAAACCGCACCTCATTTAGACTCTCCTAGCCCCCTCTATGCCTATTTAAAGACCCCCTTTTCCAAATCCGGATCTCCCCTCGTCCCTAACCCTAAATCCCAGATCCGCCGCCGCCGGACACATTCGCCACCGACGGACACGTCCGGTCCGCCCCGCCGCCGCCACGTGGCACGCCGCCATTGGCTCCCGCCACTCGCCGCCGCCGCGGGCCGGGAAGCCCAGATCTGGCCCCCGAGCCCGTTCCCCGCGCCGCCGCCCTTCGCCTCCTCGCGCCCGACCCCGCCCGGCCGGGTCGCGCCGCCACCGCGCCGTCACCGTCGCCCCGCCGCCCGGAGCGCGCCGCCGCCTCCAGCCGCCTCGCCCGGCGCCGCCCCGCCGCCCGGCGACCGCCGCCGTCCTGCGACCTCTCCGGCCGGCCTCGCCTCTCCCTCACCTCCCCCTCGACTCCCCTCACCGGAGCAGCCGCCACCTCGCCGGATTCCGCCTCGGTTCGCGTGCCGTGAACAATAAACCCTAGATCCGCGAGGTTTTTTTTCACCAAGTCCTCGGATTTTCAGATCCATATGCTCCTGTTCATGGCCTCGTAACTTTGCATCCGTAGCTCCGATTCATGCATATAGCATATCAAAATGTTCATCTCAGAGAGTACATCATTTCATTCCATTGCATCATTTTCATTTGAGTTCATCTTGATGCCCAAAATGCTGTTAGAAGAGGGCTACTTGAGTTAATTGTCAGATCTGCTACTCCGTTTAGGTTTTTGTCTTTTTTGCCATGATTAATGTGTGCATGCTATGCCCTGATGTTCTACATATGTTTTGTTAAGGGTTTTGTCATATTTCCAGAGGTGCAGCCCATGTATTTTTGAGATGTGTGTGGTGACTAGCACAAGCTTGCAAAGTGGTGCACTTGTTAGTGCTGATTTCAGGGACTTAGCAATTCCACTAAGTCCTTGAGTTGTTTATCTCATGTTGTCATATGTTCATGTTGTTTCCTATTGATCCGTGCCTCTTTTGAGGATGATCAGTAAGGATGTTTTGTTAATATTGTAGTGCTCTATCCATCCATGTCTTTTTTTGTAATTATGGAGCACCCTAGCTTGAGTCAATCGAGCTCTATTTTTGCTACTTTGTGAATCTGGGCAGATTGTCAACTTGTTTGCAATTTTGCCGATGATGTTGTAGTTGATCCGTGCATGCTATGCTATTGGTCTTGCCATGTCTAGCTTGCATTTTGTGTGTTCTTAATGGGTGTATGCTTAGTTTGTCATGACTTGCTCCGTAGTGAGTGCATCGATCTTGTAAACATGCCTACTTGATATCTGTTTTCAGCATGCTCCAGTTTTCACTAAGTCTGAAAACTGATTATGTTTTTGCTATGTTCACATGCTTGCAATTGTATTTTCTGATCCCTTTTGGCTCAAGGTCACTAAGGGACTTTTGTTAAGCTCTTTGAGTAGCTCCTTGCCGTGCTTTACTTTGCCATGTTCAGGTCCTGTAGCATGTAGTTTTGTTGCTCCGAAGAGTGCTACCTGATCTGAAATTCCAGACAAGTGTTAATTTCACTAAGTCTGAATCTGTTTGCCATATGCATTTTTGCCATGCTTGTTTGAACCTGTTAATGGATGAATTGGCCGTATCTCAGTGCTAGACTTTTGTTAAGCATCTTGAGTACATCACTTCCATGTATTTTTTTATCATGTTTGAGTGCTGTAGCATGTTCATCTCATTGCATTTAGATGGCTACTTGCTGTAAATCGCAGACCGGTGTCATATTTGAATCGCTTGTCATTTCCAAACCGTAACTCCGATTCCGGCGTTCTTTATATCGTTTTCAAGCGATTTCATCTCATCTTTCCAGCGGCACACTTGGATTTCCATGTTGAGGCCAGGTTCTTGCATTTCCTGTCATATCTTGCATTTTGCATCCCGCATCGCATCCCGCGTAACATATCATCATTGCATCATATTGTTTGGTCCTTGCACGTGGTTGATTGTGTCCTTGTTACTTGTTTGTTTTTTTTGGGTAGAGCCGAGAGACGAGTTTGCTAACGAGGAGCCCGTTGAGTTTGCTTTCGAGGATCCAGTCAACTCTGACAACTGTGCAGGCAAGATGATCATACCCTCGAAATCACTACTATCTTTGCTATGCTAGTTTGCTCGCTCTTTTGCTATGCCAATGCTACGATGCCTACCATTTGCTTTCAAGCCTCCCAAATTGCCATGTCAAACCTCTAACCCTCCATGTCCTAGCAAACCGTTGATTGGCTATGTTACCGCTTTGCTCAGCCCCTCTTATAGCGTTGCTAGTTGCAGGTGAAGATTGGAGCCCGTTCCTTGTTGGAACATTTATTTACTTGTTGGGATATCATTATATTATCTGGTTATCTTAATGTGTCTATATACTTGGTAAAGGGTGGAAGGCTCGGCCTCTCGCCTAGTGTTTTGTTCCACTCTCGCCGCCCTAGTTTCCGTCATATCGGTGTTATGTTCCCGGATTTTGCGTTCCTTACGCGGTTGGGTTATAATGGGAACCCCTTGATAGTTCGCCTTGATTAAAGCTTTTCCAGCAATGCCCAACCTTGGTTTTACCATTCGCCACCTAGCCTCTTTTTCCCTTGGGTTTCCGCAGCCCGAGGGTCATCTTATTTAACCCCCCCCCCCCGGGCCAGTGCTCCTCTAAGTGTTGGTCCAACTCGTCAGCCGCCGGTGGCCACCAGGGGCAACTCTGGGCTGGCCCACCGAAAGTTTGGACAATCTGAGTGTGCCCTGAGAACGAGATATGTGCAGCTCCTATCGGGATTTGTTGGCACATTCGGGTGGTGTTGCTGGTCTTGTTTTAACCTGTCGAAGTGTCTTGAAGAACCGAGATACCGAGTCTGATCGGAACGTCTTGGGAGGAGGTCTATTCCTTCGTTGACCATGAGAGCTTGTCATGGGCTAAGTTGGGACTCCCCTGCAGGGATTTGAACTTTCAAAAGCCGTGCCCGCGGTTATGGGCAGATGGGAATTTATTAATGTCCGGTTGTATATAACTTGAACCTTAATTTAATTAAAATGAATCAACTGAGTGTGTTACCGTGATGGTCTCTTCTCGGCGGAGTCCGGGAAGTGGACACGGTGTTGGAGTAATGTTTGCGCAGGTTGCTCTCTAGTTTCTCGCTCGCGCTTTGCCTCCTCTTCTCGCTCTCTTTTGCGAATAAGTTAGCCACCATATATGCTAGTCGCTTGCTGTAGCTCCACTTACATATTTACCTTGCCTTACCTATAAGCTTAAATAGTCTTGATCACGAGGGTGCGAGATTGCTGAGTCCCCGTGGCTCACAGATTACTATTACACCAGATGCAGGGCCTGATGATTCCGCTCCAGGAGACGCGCTTGAGCTCAAGTGGGAGTTCGACGAAGACTCTCAATCTCAACGTTACTATGTTTCCTTTCCTGATGATCAGTAGTGGTGCCCAGTTGGGGGTGATCGGGACCGTGTCGCTTGTTGGGTTCTCTTTTATTTTGGCGCCATAGTCGGGCCATGAGTGTTTGGATGATGTAATGTTATTTATGTACTTGATTGACATGGCGAGTGTAAGCCAACTATGTTATCTCCCCTTTATTAATTATATTACATGGTATGTTGTGAAGATTGCCTAACTTGCGACATATGCCTTCAATGCGATTATGCCTCTAAGTCGTGCCTCGACACGTGGGAGATATAGTCGCATCGAGGGTGTTATAATTTCACATATATTATGGTTGGCTAAAAGACATGAGACTGCATAATTCCCATATATGATATAGAAACTAAATAGGTGGCATTACAGAACTTGTCTAAACTAAGCAGATGACATATATGATGTCAAAAGTAGGCACTGCAAGGCAACATATGCATGATATGACTAAAATCATGCCAAGGTAGAGCAAACACCTTGGGGGGTAAATAGGAGTGGTCAGCGGCGTCTGAATCCGCCTCAGAACAGATATCTTCCTCTAGATTACAATCTGGAGAGGGGTGGGGAGGGTTTGCCATTGAACCCACCATGGAGTGATGTCTGCATGACATTATATTGCCGCGCAAAACTCTTCTGTTTTTCTCTACATGTTCAGCATGACTGTGTACAATATCTGACATGCATACGAAAAAAATATGATAAGATTATGTAAGGAGAGCATGCAGAAATTTAGAGTGATGGTAAAAACCAATGGATGGATCCAAAAATAATGATAGCAGGCTGATGATTTATTTAATTTAATAAAAAGACAGATAATGATTGCTTTACTATGTGTTTCCCACCCAAGATGAACAACATAGGCATACCCTAGGTGAATCAGATATTAGACAGAGGTACTATTCATTGCTTCCTCGATATGTGCCCCACAACTAATTTAGAACTCAAGTTTGAACATTAATTTGGACCTGACTTGGAGTCCAAGAGGTGAACATGATGTCAAGGCTGAAGTAGCACAAGACAAACATCCTTAATCTCAAGTGGGATTCTAATAGCATCTCCAATAGATGATGTAAAATAGATGTAAAATTGACATCACCAAAAATCACCTGACTACAACAGATAAGGTAAAAATTGTTGACTCTGAACTTAACTGTCGAAACTGAAATTTACTGTGGAATCTGAATGTTACTGTCGAAACTGAACGCAATGGTAGCACAAAGGCACTTGACATGTAGTTTAGGGAGGGCCTGCAGTTCATCTTCAACCTGCACCCCCTGAGCCGCTAGCCACCACCTGCCTCGCCGCCGGCCCCAGCGCCGCCTCGCCGCCCCGAAACAACTCCCCACCGTCGGACCGCCGCCACCCCGGACAGCCCTCTAGGCCCCTTGCCCCCACCCTGAACCCTAAGATAGATAGTGGGGTACCTCTCCGGTGAGCCCCCATCCCCATTGCGGGTGGTTCTTCCTTAACTCCGGCGAGCCCCCCACCCCCTGAAAATCGACTGACCCAAAATTCGATTCAGTTGACTGAAGTGTAGCTAAATCAGAGCAAAGTAGCAGCACGAGCGAGGGGGAGAGCCGGAGCAGCAGCAGCGCGAGCGAGCGAGAGTCGGAGCGGCAGCAGCAGATCCGGCTGGTATGGCCGCCGCCGCTGAAGGGGCCTCGCACTGGGGGAGAGCTGCCTTGGAGATGTCGTCCGCGGCGCCGGCTTCAAGGTAGCCGCTCCATGGGGGTGCGGGATGGAGCACCATCGGTGCCGGGAGGTCGAGTTAAGGAGAAGGTGCGATGCGATGAGTGTACAACGTCTTTGGTGGCGCCGAGTAGGCCTCGACTTCGTCCGAGGAGTCGGTGAGGATGTTGCGGTTCCGGTGGAGCAGGTTAAGGCGGCGTTGTGGGGATGGAGCAGCCGCGATAGACGAGGCGATCATTGGAGCAGCTCCTTGGAGGTGGAGGATGGGGCGGCTGAACCGGCGGGACGACGAGATTGATGACGGATCCTCATCTGGGGAGGTGGACGAGGGACATCGAGCTGTTGCGGTGGACGATGTCATCGGGGAAGAGGCTGCGGCTTTGCAACGGTGAGGTGGCGGACGGAGGAGGGTGGGGTTTCGCAGCTGGAGCGAAGACGTTATGGTGGCCTGGGATTTCGAATGGCAAAAAGGAGGCGATGGGAGGGGGTGAACCATGACTTAGGGACGCTCTTGTCCAAAATTTAGGGTGTGTTACAAAAGTACCCCCCACCAATTTGAACTAGCGGCACTTTCGTCTTAGGGTTAGAAGGGGGATTTTGCGAGTTGGGATTTGGCAGCTGGAGGGAATTTTCACACGCGTTGTAATTTCGGGATAGCAAGGCGCGGGTTGTGAAGGCGCCAGTTTTGGGAGCACAATATCTGAATTTTCGGGATATAAGAAGGCGTGGGTTGAATTTTAGGGACAAGCCTAACGTGTAATATTGTACTTGTATGTACCAAATCAATTCACACTTCCCTCAACCAAAAAGAAAACGAAAAGATAAAACTATTCACACCACATAAAGAGAGAGTCTTGCCCCGTTTTACTATAAAAATGCTATTCAAAGCTACTCCCTCCTTCCATCTATATAGGGCCTAATGCGTTTTTCGATGCTAACTTTGACCAAATAATGGAGCAATAATATATGACATGCAACTTACACAAAGCACGTCGTTAAATTCGTCTGTGAAAGGTTCTTTCAATGATATAATTTTCACATTGTGCATGTCATGTACTATTAATCTTGTCAATAGTCAAAGGCGGCCTTAAAAAACGCATTACGCCCTATATAGATGAAAGAAGGAGGGAGTATGAATCCATTTTATGTCCAATTAAATTTTTTTGCTTGCTGTATGATGCATGTAACCTACTCATACCAACATTTTAGCACATTCCAAATGTCTATACTACCATTGCAATTCGAACTGAATTTGAATTCGTTTATCTATTTCAATAAGAATCTACAATCATGATTATTGCCAACTTCAACCATCATTCGTGTATTACCTTAATAACACAACACATGATTACTATAGAGATAGATATGAACTATGTGTACTACATGAACTCGAATTCTATTTTTTGAACACACTTGATGTTGATTCCAAATAATAGTACATTTGATGTACTAACTATATATTACTAATCTAAACCATGTTCCATATGTACACCGTGTTTATCACACATAGTATAGTGCCCCGGCCCCTACATTATGACAAGTATTTAGACCTGAGCTGCAAAAGCCACACATTAGCCCAAATTATGATCAATATTATATATGTTATACGTAGTACTAGCAAGGTGCCCATGCATTCCACAGAACATCAACATGATCAAGGGGAGGCCGAATTTCCAAATATGGAGAGGGGTGTGGGTATCTTTTTTCAAAATTGCCATAGTTTCCTTCCTACCCGTCAGATATAAATCGGACGACCTATATTGCAGGATAGCAGGCACACCATCATCAACAACTCCTTTTTTATAAGAGTAGAGATAAAATATATTATATGTAGTATAACATGTTCATAACCACACCATGTGTATCACCGTTATATATATTCACACATGCGTCGGTTTAAAACACTATGATAAATTCTTCAAATATCTGAATTCGCTTTTTATAATGAAGTATGATCTCTATTCGTCTTTTACACCCACACAATCCTCTTATCTTTGTAGCTAGTGCTAACTTTCTCTCGTGCATGCACACACCCGCATCCCTCTCACCCTCCCTTAGCATTCTCTAGATCCATCGCGCAAATTCGTCTTTTCACTTTAGGTCGTTCACCCATGGTGTGTGTAGGCCCAGCTCCTTCTTTATGACACACATCGATCGATATGCCTCTCTAGCCAGGTGTGCCTAGCACAAACACAAGCTTCCCCTAGCACAAACACAAGCTTCCCCTTTTCTCTTATCACCGTCCATGCCTCACTCCCACCACTCTTTTCATTGATCTCATACTCGCACACTCCTTCCCCCTCGATATAGTATGACTCTCGCACCACCTCCTAGATGCATCCCTTTCTCTCTCTCTATCCTTCTCCCCGTGCCTCATTTGCTTCTAACACACACATGCATGTATATCGATCGATCTCCCAACATATACCTAGGTCGACTTTAACTATTCCCCCCCATCGATCTTCCTATGTAGTTACGTCTGCTTACCACAGCCATATCATCCCCCCTCATCATTCATGCATGCCTCCTGACCCGTCTCTCACACGCACGTGCACAGACAGGCAGCCATCCCCTCTCTTATTGATATTGCAGGCGTGCCCTCCGGTTGTCTAGCAAGCCTATCCCACAATTTGTTAGAAGCAACTCCACTACCACCCCCTCCAACACTCTAGCTCTGTCTCTCTCCCAACCTTATTCCTCTCCTACACATATGCATGGATGTCGTTCGATCTCCCTTAATACATGAGGTAGATCGATCTCCCTTAATACATGAGGTAGGCCTCTCTCCTCCTCCACACATATACCAGCCATTGTACCTCTCTCCTCCTATCGGTCTATGATGGTTGAAGTTGGCAACAATCATGACTAACTATCTCCTCCTCCTAATTAATTGAGGTAGGCCTCTCTCCTCCTAATTAACTATAGTTAACTATAGTTAATTAGGCCTCCCTCCCCCACCACAGACCAATAGTCGAGCGCTGTAGGTAGGTATCCAGGCCACAGAGACAAACTGCACATGTCCCCTCTCACGTTCTAGTAGGCCAGCCACTCTATATCTTTGACGTGGGCACACACAAATTCGATCGCACTCTTTATCAATCATTTGCGCACACACACACATCATCCCTCTCTTTGATTCTATGGACACCTCAAGCCGATGATACCTCCACTCTCTTCTCGTGGATCGCCCCCTCTATATATATGATATATCTAGGACTCTATTTCACACACATTGCATATGTTACATTTTTTGATTGACCCCCCCCCCAAAAAAAACTCTCACGAACCCACACACTATATCTCTCTACGTTTGTATCTCTGTCACAGAACCCCACATAGGTGGTGTACGTATACAAGAAGAGAATAGGTGCACCGTGCACGTACTCACGCTTCGTGCCCAGCCACACCCGCATGGGTCCACCGTGGAGCTCATTTCTGTACAAAATGGCAGCCCACGTGCTCTTTTGAATGCGTGTAGCGGTTGTTTACCTACGGAGGTCGTGTACCACGCATGCACGAAACAAAGCTCGACTTGATGCGTTGGCGCGTTATTTTTAAATAAACTTATATTGCTCAATGGCACGTACATAGAATATAAAATGATTTTTATGGAGAAAAAGGTAGTCCCCTCCATTATATACAATGGAGCCTGCCTGCCTGGTTTGTCTCTCTTCAGAGTATCTCACACAAGGCTGCGGTGGCCTCTCACTCTCACACTGTTGGTCACTGATCCGGGCGCATCCTGTCCGTCGGTGGAAAGGGAGGACGTGCATCATTTCTCCGTTCGACGGCGGCGAGGCAGCACGTCCTGATCTGCGGTACACGTTGTTCTCTCTGACCAAGCTCCGGCGCGGTAGGGCCTACGCCACCTACTCGCTGCCGCAGTATGGGCAGATTCCGCCTGCCGCCGCTCACCTAGTTACATCCCGACGACCTCTAGGTATCCCCTTCGGCCTTGCTCCACTGCCCGTCTTCCCACGTCGCTGCATGTGTATCTTCCATGGTTCTTTGACCAAAACGCAGCTCGTCCGGTGTACTTTCCATACTGCAATCTCGTCCTCACACCGTTTTACGAACACAACCGTGTTGTTATCTTCCCTTAGGATAAGGAATATGCTTCCTTTTTGTCGTCGCATGTGTCATCAACTGTTATTGGCCAGTAATTGTTTTCTTTCTACCTCTTTTTTGCAACTAGGGCTATCCATTTCACCTCGTTGCTATTGCGACCTTTTGGTGAACTTCACAAATCACTTTTTTCTTAAGAGTGTTTTGTGCAGTTGTACTAAAATGTCACACGGGCAACGTCTCTACATTTCAGTGCGACTGCACAAATGGAGATTGGTTTTGCTCTATCCTCCTCATCCAACTTCGAGCCTAATCTTCTCCAACTAGTTAGTCTTAAGAGAGACCGCAAAGGTGACCGGCTTCTATTTGTGTGTTTATTGTTTCATCAGCAGTCCTCTATTATCGTAATCACACTTAATATCTTTGGAACAGGGACGCTCAGCTCTATTTTAGTGGAACTGCACAAAATGATCGGAATGTTGCATGCTCCAGACAGCTACTTTTTTCCCAACATGCCTTGTTGATTTAGACAGAGCTGGGGGGACGTTGCTGCCAATGAAAGCATGGATCAATTCTAATTTAACACCTTCTCACAACTTTGTCTTCAGGTGTGATGTAAACATTAGCTCTCATCTGCTAATAATTGAGATGCATTAGCAAGGAAGTTAGTTTTTTATTGTTTCTGAAAGAGCATCGATGGCAAGACACTTGAAACAAAAGATGAAAGCTCACACCATTGTACAATTTCATGTCGCTGGAAAATTATTTGTATATTACATCAATTATCTAAACAAATGCTGGAAGCTTGATAGCATTGCCAGAGGCCTCTTTGGCATCCTGGTCCATGTGCCATGCACAAAATTATACTTCTTCGTTCCTAAATATTTGTCTTTTTACAAATTTCAAATGGGCGTATTTTAGAGTGTAGATTCACAATGAGTGAATCTACACTCTAAAATATGTCTATATACATCCGTATGCAGTAGCCCATTTGAATCTCTATAAAGACAAATATTTGAGTAGTCACTCGTTGAAATCTCTAGAAAGAAAAATACTCCGGAGTATATTTAAGAACCGAGGGGGTAGTGCACAGCCGCATGGGAGACCCAGCCCGGTCGTTGCGCCGCATTAATAGTGAGTAATGGGTAGTCAAATCATAAGCCCCACCTTTCCCACTGTAAGTTGCTCGGAAGAAGCAACCATCAATACACTCTTCTTTGAATCCGCTCATACTACTCCATCCGTCACTGTTTATAGAGCACGCTTCAGAAAAAGAAAAAAATCTCTTTTACCAAGGCGACTAGCAATTGGCCTGAAATATAGCATTGCTAGTTATAGCACGACGTCTATTACTAGAGGAAATAATGCGTACACACATGCATGCAGTGCTTCCACCTCGGGTACACACATGCATGCACTTACTCCACTCCATAATACATCGATAGAAAATTGTGGACTTGATTGCGGTTACCATGCCCTAATTAATTGAGCATTAAACCAAACGCGTCTAAAGTCTCTCTGGTGGTGGAAATGCATTGAGAGAAATGCATCATAATGAAGCACGCCCTGTAAACTGTGACGGACGGAGGAGTAGTATGAAGGTGCAAAACCAAGTACGCGTATGGCCAGTCGATCAACGCACCTCCTCGTGGCATATCACTGACATGTGGGACCGGAGTGTGAGCAAACCGATCTCAATTGACGGCAAAATGGCCAACCTGCCGTTCCTTGAGAGAGACGAGGAGCGAGAACACACAGACGGGCTCGCACGGAGGCCAAGATATATTCGAGCATGGTCGATCGATATCATCATTACATGTTGGGCTGCCGTTTTCCGCCCTTCTCTGGAATAAATGTGTACTTTATCAGAGATTTAAAGAAAATAAGAGTACAGACGCTCCACCATGCGGTTCTAGTAGTAGTACTACTTGTACTACTAAACCTTGCGCTTGGCTCTTCGCCTCTTCGTGAAGTCGAACAATGATGGTACTCCGCATGTTCGGTACTACAGTGTATGCCTCTGGTAATCTGACACCGAATGAACTGATGCATGTCCACCGCCTGGGCGATGGTAGGTTGCATTAGTCAAAAGTCGTAAGCGAGCTTCACCTTGTCCTGCAAGCTTTTCCTCGTTCTGTGAGTTAATGGGACACACCAAAAACTAGTGCTAGTCCATACTCCCTCCTTTCCGGTTAATATGGCTTAATCTTTTTTGTGGGTAAATGAGAGAGCTTTATTCATATATAAGCATTCTTAGGACGATCAGCCAAGACACTGGTCACTAGGAAGCAAGGTACACCGCAAAAAAGAAGTAGGAAGCGAGGTGTTTCATCAAGCCAGCTCTCGGCCACATTCAAAGTGCAGCAAGCACGGTTCGCACAAAGATGCGCTGCAAGGTTTGCTGACCTGTTTACATGCTGAACAAAAAAAAAGAGGAAATATTACCGAGCGCTCCTATTTGTAACAAGATATGAGCCAGAATTAAGCAAGAATTGTGGCGAGTGTTCCATGCAATCAACTTCCATTATCACATGCGAGAACCCTCGAAGAGAACCAAATATGTTGAAGATTGCTTTATCACATTTTAAAAATATAATAAGAGTGCAGACGCTCCTCCATCCGGTTTCTAGTACTACTATAGTACATACCTCTATAGACTATAGTAGTAGTACTAGTACTAGTAAACTTTGCGCTTGGCTGTTCGCCTCTTCAGGAAGTCGAACAATAATAGTACTAGTATAGTGTATGCTTCTGGCAATCTGACACTGAATTAACTGTTGCACGTCCACCGCCTGAGCGAGGGAGAGCTTGCATTAGTCAAAAGTTTCTCCTTGTCCTGCGAGCCATCACGCGCAAGCTTCTCCTGTCCTACAAGCTTCTCCTCGTTCGGCAAGTTGACGGGACACAACAAAGTAATGCTAGTCCATACTGCCTCCTCTCCGGTTAATATGGCTTAATTTCAAACGAGATAAATACACTGTCTGTCACTGTATATTTTTAAAAATACGGTCATTGGACTTCATAATACGCTCATTGCGCCCAATATATACATTTTCCAGTGTTTATACGGTCACTAGCTCACCCTGGCTGAGTATGTGTGTGCATGCACGTGTAGGTTGAGCACTTGAGCGTGACCGTGTGTGTTCCGTCGTGTGCTCGGACATGCATGCATTAGGGCGTCGTGCGCGTTTTTGCGTCCATGTGTACATGTGACTGTTGCATACACATAGGAGGAGTACGTGTAGGGGCCACTAAAGGAGCAGTCAAATCACACAGTAAGTTAATCGGAAGAAGAAACCATCATTTCACTCTTCAATGACACGTACGCAATATAAAATGGTTGATATGGAGAGAAAAAGAAAACCACTATATATACACTAGCAGGAGCCTAAGAGACAAGCATGCTTGGTTGGGTTGCTCTTTTCAGAAGCATAGAACGACGACTGCCACACCGCTGGTCACATATCCGGCCTGATCCCGCAGCTGGGGGAAGGGAACAATGTTCTGCATAGGCGCGGTCGACATCGGCGAGGGAGAAAATCCATAGTCGGTGCGTCCCAATCACGGGTCACCGCGGTATGGGCCGATGCCGCGTCCCAACCGCCCTTCTAGCTACAGCCCGACGTCCCAGGTAGTCCATCTTCCTTTTGGAGCCGGCTTGCTCCACTGCCGCAGCTCCCCACGTAGCTCCATCTCCATGTCGATCTTTCTCTACTTATACCGGCTTCTACTTGTGATAATTTTATGTCTCATGAACTAGTGCCAGTACTATTATTCTAATCACACTTCTCCAATATCTTTGCCATCAGGGATGCTCAGCTCAATTTTAGTGGAACTGCACAAAAGCATCGTATGATCCGAGGGTGCCAGCCGTCTTTCCTTCTACAGGTTCTACCTGGCCAGGAAATTAAATTATGTTTAGGGTTTAGGGTTTAAGTCGTAGTGACCCCATCAGTAGTTTTTCTTTCGTACACGCTCTCACAACTTTCGTCTTTAGTTGTGAAGTAAATATTGTCTATGATCTGTGAATCATTGAGATGCATCAGCATGCGTGTTAGTTTTCCTTTGTATTTGATGGAATGTTGTAACGGGGCAACCTTGGCGTAGGAATGAAAATGGAGTGGAAAGTTTCCGTTTTTCCAGAGAAAAAAATGAAAACGGAGAGAAACCAACGTTTCGTTTCGTTGGATCGCACCATCGAGCAAAACCAAAGTTTAAATCACGTCTGTCCCGTTCGTGTCTCACCCTCCTCCACGGCTCGACCCCACACGGTCGCTCAGCATGCCACTCACCGCAAACCGAGTATACGGTAACTTTCCTGCCTGCTTGTCGATGGATCGTGCCATGGAGTACTAGTACTACTGGAAGAGATTGACGAGTTTGGGGAGGACAGCTAGCTGTAGCACGGACTCCCAAGAACTTTTTACATGCATGTTGTGGCCGGCTATTGCGACCTTTGAACGCGGAGCAGTCGCGTGCACCAGGAAGCGGCGCGGACGACGCTCTCTCAGCCGGCGTGCCACTTCAATGCCGGCGCCAGTGAGAGGTCGCGTCCCCTTTGGCCGGGCATGAATGCGGCATTGACCGTTTCGGGCGGGAAGCACGCGCGGGTGATGAAGAGGGTTCGGGTTGGTCAGGAGCGGCCGTGGCAGCGGTCCGGACGCCCACAAACAAGAGATGATGTACGTTAATATTGCCGCGTATATAATTAACAATGTAAATAATGTGCTAGTTGGACAAATATGATTGGAGATGGAGATGGAAATGGAATTTTACGTAAACACGGATATGCATGTCTATGTCTATCTGTGTGTGCGCGACGACTCTCACAACATGGAAGCGGGGGCGTGTTTTTGATCGAGTTTTCTTTCTTGGTACGTTAAAAAATTGTCCGCCAGTTTTCATTTCTTTTTTCTGGGAACGCGCATATTCTATTTAAAACCACTGCTATGGAGAGATTTTTTTACTCCATTATAGCCTCTTGTTTGATAGAGTTTCTCGTGTTTCGCTCTCTCACCCTCTCCATATCAAAATAAGATGATAGTGTCCACACTATTTCTCTCCTCACTGGTGGTCACAGATCCGGCCGAATCCCATCCGCTGCGGGAGGTGAGGAGGTGCAGCGTTGACGTTGTCGCCGTCGGCGATGGAGGAAGCCGATGCGCACCGTCCTCTCGGAGCCGGCGCTGGCGCGGACGAAGGTCCTCCGCGCCCTTGTTCGCTGTCGTCGTGTGGGCAGATCCCGCTTGCCTGCCTAAGCGACATCTCGCCCACCTGAGGTATAACTTCTTGTACTGGTCCAGCTCCCCAGGTCGCTGCATGCGGGTTTTCTTCTATGCGACTACTCCCCAGCTCCCCATGTATAGTAGCTAGGGTTCGTCGGTTGGTCCAACATCACCTACTATTATAGAGGAAATGCCACTCGAAAAGTTGTCCTGATTTATGCCTCGGTGGAGGTATACATGTTGTTTCAACAGAAAGTACATGGTGGTTGTGCAGTCATTGTCCATATGCTCCTATTGCTGCTGCTAATCTAATACTATCACCGGTTAAATGAAGAAATGTTTTTTTCTCGGGTATCCTGGTTTAGTTCCCATTAAGATAATCATGATGCTTCTGTTTGTTGGTGTACTTTTCATAATTCTTATTAATAATTGAGATGTCGTTGTTAATCTTGTAAAACAAAGTAACAACACTATATCCCTTTTTTATATTTTTGGAAACAGCGATGCGTATCTCCATACCCGGGCATGTCTTCCTCAATTTTAGTGGAACTGCACAAAATTGGATGGCCATTGTTGTTCCACCTCACTGTCCTCTGCCACGTGGTTCTTCCTTCCTCGAGCTTGATTACTGAGAAGAAACAGACCACAGTGAGGATTTGTCAAACTTCATAGGTGCCTCACCCAAACTTGATGCCAAATGGATGATGCATCACCACGATGACCTATCGATGCTCATGGTTGCGCCTCATGGTTGCGCCGGCTGGTGAAGTTGATCAATTTTCAATGAAAAACAAGTTGTCTTCCATCAGTGCTCTTTGCTTGTTACCCACAAAGATGATATCCTTCGTCAGTTCACCTTGGTTGCGTTGGAGACGCAGTCGTCTTTCACGTTGGTGCAATTTTATCACACAATTGGCTATGAAACAAATGTTTCCTCGAAGAAGGATCGACGTTGGTACTAAGAGCATAAGTTTTGTATTGTTTTCTAAGCCTTCTCACAACTTTGTCTTTAGCACCCCTGTAATTTTATTTGTCTAGCTATTAACTTCTATTAAAAAAATGGTGTGGACTAAAAACCCGAATGGACGTAGTAGCCCTCCATTTTTATTTACTCCGCATATTAGATTTGACTGAAGTCAAACTTTGTAAAGTTTGACCAAGTTTAGGCCCAACACAAGAAACCATAATTATTATAGAGGGCAAACTATACATACTCTCAAACCTTTCCGATAATTGAAATTAAAATTCTTTATTTGTATACACTCTTACATGTTTTCGATAATTTGGCGCATGTGTGGTTATTCACTTAAGGGAGGGTAGTGTACCGCACGTGAAGGACAGGAAGTGCGACCAGGACGCGTGGATCGTTAGTTCATCGGATGTACTCCCTCTGTTCCTAAATATTTGTCTTTCAAGTGGTTTGAAATGGACTACCACATACGGATGTATATAGGCATTTTTTATAGTGTAGATTCACTCATTTTGCTTCGTATGTAGTCATTTGTTGAAATCTCTAGAAAGACAAATATTTAGGAACAGAGGGAGTAGTAGTTTTCTTCATTGGTACATTAAATAAAGAGTTTCGTTTCATACTTACACAATTTAAAACGATTGTTATGGAGAGAATAAGAAAACCACTCCACTATATATTAGTCATATACATGAGTACTATATGGACGCAGCTTCATTGACTTTAGTGCACCTTCCTTTGGGTTTATGACAGGTGGGCCCAAAATGTGGCTGGCCCACCTATCGTATAGCCAAAAGCAGGTGCAGTTAAGGCACCGGAGCTCAGTCCGTACTACAATATATATATATATATATATATATATATATATATATATATATATATAAGCTGGAGCATCAGCGCTTGTATGACGCCCCAAGACCGACGCTTGAGACGCCTTTCATGTTTTCCGAGTTTCGCTGTGTATTTCATTTGCTCTCTTGCATTGCATCATGTCATCATGCCATCATATCATTAATTTTATAACTCTTTTAAATAAATTGTATGGATCTTCATTCCATTTAAATCAAGGGAAGGTGACTTCTCTTTGTAACATATCCTCCCAATATTAGGGAGCTATATTAAAATATTCCATTCATGTGGAATTACCTTGACACACTTGCAAAATAATTCCCTATGCCTTTGTTATCTCACGTCTTGACCTCAAACTTTGTCCAATAAATTCTTTCGGCATTTTCCCGAGCTCCACCGAAATTCTCAACATTTCCGGACCTACCAAACACCCACTTCTTTCACCCACCCATTTGAACTAAATTCAAATGAGTTCGGATCTAGGTTTCCCAACACCCTTCCGACCATTTTCGTTAAATCATTCATATTTTCCCGAACTCAGGAAAATATCTCACTAGTCCATACTCCTTCCCTAACCTCTTCTTTTTCTCTTTTCTTTCTTTCTTTTTCTGTAAATGGAAAAGAGAGAAGCCCATTTTGGCCCAATGACCAGGCCAGCCCATCGAACCTCCTAAAGCCCAGCCGGCCTAAGGCATAGCAACCCCTCCTAACCCTAGGCCCCGACCCTCTCCATCGACCTCTCCCTCTCGCTCCCCTGCTCGTTCCCACCAGCGCCGCCAGGAGCCCGAGCCCATCTCCCTCGCTCGATCCCCTCCCCTTGTTTTCCTTTGAGTGCTCTACCTCGCCCTTCCTTCTCCCCCACACCGCCATCGCCTCCCTCCCCGCTGCTAGCACCTTCGCCTCCCTGCCATGGCACCCCCATAGGAGCTCCCAGCCGCCGGAACGGGTCGCCACCGCCCGGTTCCTCTCGCCTCCTCCGGCGCCTCCCTCCCCTGCTCCGCCGCCGCCTCGCTGCTTCCTCCCCGCCTCCGGCGAGCGCCTCCTCTATGCTCGAGCTCCTCCGCCTCAGCCACCTCCTCCCGCTCGCAGGCCCTCTCCTCTCCTGCACCTCGTCCCCGACGCCGGCAAACCCGCCGCCGCGCGCGACCACGCCGGCCTCTCCTTCCTCTACCAGCGACTTCGCCTCCACCTCGTCGCCCCTCCTTCTCTGGCTCGCCTTCCAGGTCATCGCCGTGCATGTTTTGCCTCCTCTGGACGAGGCCCCGATGCCATGGCCGGGCCCGACCTGCTCCGAGCTCCGACGACCACAGGCGCCTACCTCCGTCATCCCCCTGGTCAAGTTGATGATGCCAGGGCCAACCCCAAGGTCTCCCCTGCCGTTGGCATCAGCCGCAGATGGTAGGTCCAACAGACCCGTGCCTGCCATGGCCCTCCTCGTGCCCCTGCTTCCTCTTCGACGGCCTTCTGTGGCTGCAATCACCTTTGCGGCCAAGACCACCGAATCCAGGGATGCGAGACCGCCTCCGTGGGCTCCTTTCCCCAAGTGCCACGACCGGCAAAGACCAAGTCCGAGACCTCCTCGAATAGGAGTAATTTTGGGTTGCCAAGTACCCCTTCGGATTCGTCAAGAACCTCTGGTACGACTACTCCCGGTGATGCGTCTAGTACGTCTACCGATGACCCGAACACTACGACTACGTCTACCGCTACTGTCGCAAGAATCGAGACCGGCAGTCCGAAGATGCAAGTACCACTCCGAACCATGTAGAACTACCGTCACCGAAGACCCGTGTAAAGCAAGCGTCAAGTTCCATTACCGTCACGTGAACCACTACTTTCAGGACGGCCGTGAACGACTACTTCCGTCGACGAACTTAATACGTTTCGAAAACGCACGCTCGAAGGTATAACCCTGAGATGACCGTCCGAGAATGAATGCTTGTGTTGTATGAGATGCACCCTTTGTCTACACCGTGTCCGAGCTTCCATGCCATCGACTCATGGGAACCCGGTAACCGGGGTCACCCCACCATCTTTTGCACGCACCCGCCACACTTTGTTTTGCACCGCTATCCTCATGAGCTACCGAAACCGATATGTTGCCGTGGCATCATTTTCGGATTCGTTGCCGTGGCACCCCTTTCGTCTCCCGCCACGATGACAAATGCTTCATAACATGCTCTTATCAACATTTTTATAAATATTGCATAAAACTTGCAAATGTCATCCGCATCATGATAACAACATCAAGAATGTTTAAATTGTTGTTGCATTATATTGCTAATGCACATGAGGATTTACCGGAATTGTTGTTTGTTGTTTCGGCCTCATTTTTAATGCCTAACTGTGTAGTTCTGATATGCTTCACCTCTTGCCATGTTAATCAACATTTAATATTGTTGGGTACATAACCGAGAGAGAACTAAATAATTGATGTGGTGTTTCGTCAATATGCAACTCATTGCATATTGAGCTCCACTTAATTTGTAGTATTATTTGTTGCATATTGTTATGCCATGCCATGCCTCATTAAACTGGACATGCATCATACTTGATTGTGCATCATGCCATGTTTATGTGATGGTTGTTTACCATGTTGTTTGCTTCTTTCTGGTGTTGCTTCTTGTTGTTAGTTCCAGTAACGTCGCGTTTGTGAGGATTTGTTCAACTCCGTCTATTTGTCTACTTCTTGGACTCGTTCTTCTTCCTTGCGAGATCTCAGGCAAGATGACCATACCCTCAAAATCACTTTTGTCTTTGCTTGCTAGTTGTTCGTTCTGCAGTTATGTCGCGCTACCTACCACTTTTTATATCATGCCTCCCATATTGCCATGTCAAGCCACTAACCCACCTTCCTAGCAAACCATTGTTTGGCTATGTTACCGCTTTTGCTCAGCCCCTCTTATAGCGTTGCTGGTTGCAGGTGAAGTTGAAGATTTGTTCCATGTTGGAACATGGATATGTTGGGATATCACAATATCTCTTATTTAATTAAAGCATCTATATACTTGGTAAAGGGTGGAAGGCTCGGCCTTATGCCTATGTTTTGTTCCACTCTTGCGGCCCTAGTTTCCATCATACCGGTGTTATGTTCCTTGATTTTGCGTCCCTTACGCAGTTTGGGTGTTATGGGAACCCCTTGACAGTTCGCTTTGAACAAACCTCCTCCAGCAAGGCCCAACCTTGGTTTTACCATTTGCCTCACCACCACCTATACTTTTCCCTTGGGAGTCGCGCTCCCGAGGGTCATCTTTATTTTAACCCCCCGGGCCAGTGCTTCTCTAAGTGTTGGTCTGAACCGAGCTGCCTGCGGGGCCACTTTGGGGAAACTTGAGGGCTGATTTTACTCGTAGCTAGTCTCATCCGGTGTTGCCCTGAGAACAAGATACGTGCGACTCCTATCGGGATTGTCGGCACATCGGACGACTTTGCTGGTCTTGTTTTACCATTGTCGAAATGTCTTGTAACGGGGACTCCGAGACTGACCGGGTCTTTCCGGGAAAAGAAATATCCTTCGTTGACCATGAGAGCTTGTGATGGGTTAAGTTGGGACACCCCTGCAGGGTATAAACTTTCACGAGTCATGCCCGCGGTTATGTGGTAGATGGGAATTTGTTAATGTCCGATTGTAGAGAACTTGACACTTGACTTAATTAAAATACATCAACCGCGTGGGTAACCGTGATGGTCTCTTCTCGGCGGAGTCCGGGAAGTGAACACAGTCTGGTGTTATGCTTGAACGTAAATAGTTTCAGGATCACTTCTTGATCACTTCTAACTTCTCGGTCGTTGCATTGCTTCTCTTCTCGCTCTTATTTGCGTATGTTAGCCACCATATATGCTTAGTGCTTGCTGCAGCTCCACCTCATTACCTTACCCTACCCATAAGCTTAAATAGTCTTGATCTCGCGGGTGTGAGATTGCTGAGTCCTTGTGACTCACGGATACTTCCAAACAGTTGCAGGTGCCGATGATGCTAGTGCAGGTGACGCAACCGAGCTCGAGTGGGAGCTCGACGTAGATCTTGATTGATGTTTTGTGTCTTTTCCGGTTGATCAGTAGTGGAGCCCGGTTGGGACGATTGGGGATCTAGCCATTGGGGTTGTCTTCTTTTATTTTGGTTCCATAGTCGGACCTTTGATTGTACTTTGGATGATGTATGAATTACTTATGTATTGTGTGAAGTGGCGATTGTAAGCCAACTCTTTATCCCTTTCTTATTCGGTACATGGGATTGTGTGAAGATTACCCCTCTTGCGACAAAACTACCATGCGACTATGCCTCTAAGTCGTGGCTTGACACGTGGGAGATATAGCCGCATTGTGGTGTTACAGCTTGTTCGCTTGGGTTTGCACTCTCGACACTCTCACCGCGCTACATATATATATACACGCAGGAGGCTCAGCGTTCCTTTGCTAGGGTTTGCTATATTCACAGTCTCTCGCCCTCTTCACCAAATCTAAACAAGACTTCGCTGTGGCCTCTGTCTCTCTCACCCCCTCACAGCTGGCGAAGGAGGCGTCCGGATCCCGTCACACCGGGAAGGGGAGGAGGTGCCGCGTTCACTCTATCGCCTTCGGCGAGGGAGGAAATCCACTGCCGGCTGTGCTTTTCTCTTTCACCCAGCGCCTGTGCGGGAGGGCCACCGACCCCTTCTTCCTCGCTGCCGTACGTAGTGTGGGCAGATCCGACCTCCCGCCGCACGCCTTGCCACATCCCGACGACCCTAAGGTATAAGTTTCTTTGAAACCGTCATTGGTCTAGCTGCATGCGGATCTTTTTCGATTCCGTAGTCGAATCTAGGTCTTGGTTCAAAGAGGAAATAAGGGTACGGTGGGGTGGAGCATGAATCTAGGACGTGGTTCAATGAGGAAAGGAGGGAGGGAAAGTAGTATAGACTAGCTATCCAGCCGCTTTGTTGGTCGAAAAGGGAAAAAGGGGGTAACCCAGTACACACATCTGTAAGGAACCGAACTCTTTGTTGAAAAGGGAAAGCAACTGGGGGGTCGGGTAGTTTGTGCAGGACTAGATTTGCTGCCCTCACATAGGAAAAAGTTTCAAAGAGAACAAATATGGGACCAACGCAGATATGCTTCTTGGCTACATACTCGGCATCACACATTTATATGTGTGGACGCACATGGTGCTGGCATGTCCCATGTCCCATCCACATGATCTTGCAGTGTGTTTTGAGATTTTGTGCTGCTTGTATTGGTACTGTTTTAAATAAATGTTGAATTGAATCTATTGTATTTCTCTCTTTCCCCATTAAGTAGTGAACAAAAATGGTACGAAGCCAGACATGATGCTTGTTGCTTTGTTACAACAAACTCTGCATCACCCCCTTTATACGTAGATGGAAGCACATGGTGTTGTTGCGCCCACTCGCCCCTGGAGATATTTATGCTTTTTTCTTAATCTAATGCTGATGGTAAAATTAAGCAATGCCACTCTCAGAATTAACTACTGAACTATTTTAAGAGAATTTCTCTGTTAATATGAATCAATGCAACCGTTTTAGAGATGCTACTGTCCTATGCTTTGTTTTCCATCAAGATAAGGTAGATGCTTCTTTTTATGGCCGCATGTTTCATCCTCCTTTATTGGCAGTAATTGTTTCCTTTTTTGCCTTTGTTAAATCAGGGATATCTATTCAACTTGTTGCTATAGCAAACTTAAATGTCACACGGCGAATTTACTTGATTTCAGTGCAACTGCACATAACGAGATTGGATTTCCTATTCGTGTTGGCAGATTCGTACGTGCTCTTGTGTGCGTCATGACAGGTTGGTACTTGCCTTCATCCACATGATCATGAGTGTGTTTTGAGATGCTGTGCTACTTGTATTGGTACTGTTTTAAATAAATGTTGAATTGAAGCTATTGTATTGCTGTCTTTTCCCATTAAGTAGTGAACAAAAATGGGAGCAACCCAGACATTATGCTTGTTGCTTTGTTACAACAAACTCTGCATCACCCCCTTTATAAGTAGATGGAAGCACATGTTGTTGTTGCGCCCACTCTCCCCTGGAACTATTTATGCTTTTTGTTAATCTAATGCCGATGGTAAAATTAAGCAATGCCACTCTCAGAATTAACTACCGAATCTTATTTCAAAACTGCAACACTAGTTAGGGATTGACGGGATTACCATTTTTGTGGCCGCATGTTTCATCCTCCTTTATTGGCCAGTAATTGATTCATTTTTTGCCTCTGTTAAAACAGGGATATCTATTCAACTTGTTGCTATTGTGACATTTTGCTTCGCTTAATTTTGGTGGAACTGCACAAAATGAGACCGAATTTTCATATATGTGTTGAGATCTCTTAGATCTTCCTCAGGAGTTGTTTCAAATCTTGGTCTTGAAAGGTCAGTACCTACTTTCCTCAGAATTAACTACTGAATCTTAGTTCAAAACTGCAACACTTGTTAGGGATCGACGGGAGTACCATTTCTGTTAGGGATCGGCCGGAGTACATGTTTAAGAAATGTATTGTTCAGATAATGTCTCTGTTATTATATATCAGTTACAGTGTTTTACAAATGGTACTATCCTGCTTTGTTGTTCTTTCTACATGTTTAACCAAGGTATTGTTAAGATAATGTCTCTGTTAAAATGAATCAGTCACATTGTTTTAGGAATGATACTTTTCTGCTTTGTCGTTCTTTATACATGTTGAAACAAGGCATTGTTAAGATAATGTCTTAGTTAATATGAATGAATCATACTGATTGAGAATTACTACTCTCCTGCTTTGTTTCCCATTAAGATAAGGTAGATCAGTAGATGTTTTTCTTCTGGGAGTACAAGTCATCAACCGTTATTTCTAAGTAATTGTTTCCCTTATACCTATTGTTGCATACAACAATATCAAAATTAAAGCTCGATTTTATTCCGACTTTGATTTTAGTTGAACTGCACAAAAGGAGCCAATGTTTCTAAGGCAAACTGCTGCATTAGTGGGTCCAGTTGGTCTTACCACTTTGCAGAAAGAAGCAATCACTGTTTGCGCTACATTACACAAGGAATGATTAAGAAGCTTTACAGAGTATTAGTAGACGCTGGTGACATGACTAGTCTGCAGAGAGCATAGGAAACTCTACAACACGTGGAGTGCACTGGGCAAAAAGTGCCCAAACAAGTACAGGAAGCCAGGACTCCAAATATGTCACTGTCATTCTAAGCAACTATGATGGGGCATCTGGTTATGGTAATCTGTTTACCGTACTTTCAGTTTGTTAGTCCACCGATTGGTGGGTTGACACTGGGGCCAATATTCATGTATGTGTTTCTGTGTCTTTGTTTTCTTTCAGCATATAAATACGATATCCACAGGGATGCTCAACTTGATTTTAGTGGAACTGCACAAAATGTCCAGATGGTTTGTGTCCTCCATAATACTTCATCATGCACAATACATCGAATGGTTCTCTAATCATTCGTCGTCACCTTGAGCCACCGGACTATATGTTTGAATGGTGCTGCTAGGGTCGGCCATTAAGAAGGGTAAGAAGAAAGACAAAAAGAGAGATGACTGCTTTACTTGTGGTTCAAAGGAACACTTGGCAAACAAGTGCCCCAACAAGTACCAAGAAGCCAGGACAGGACTCCAAGTCTGTCAATGTCACTCTAAGAAACAATGATGGGGCATCTGGGTATGGTAATCTGTTTACCATACTTTCAGTTTGTTAGTCCACCGATTGGTGGGTTAACACTGGGGCCAATATTCATGTGTGTGCTGATGTGTCTTTGTTTTCTGGCAGCATATAAATACGAAATCCATAGGGATGCTCAGCTTGATTTTAATGGAACTGCACAAAATGTTCAGATGGTTTGTGTCCTCCATAATACTTCATCATGCACAATACATCGAATGGTTGTCTAATCATTCATCATCACCTTGAGCCACATGACTTTCAGATGACAAACTGATGACAAACCCTTCCCGTTCCACAATCATACGCATTACATATTTTGAATGGGAAAAGCTTGTCAAAGTTGACGTTAGTTTAATATATTGGAATTGGGAAACCTTGTCAATTTTTGCTCATTGATGTTAGCCAGAAGACATGCATTTTATATTTTTGAGTGGGACGCCCATTGCTGTGAGCAACGTCGATCGTTTTTTCCTATTTCTGTCTTTAGCTCAGAAGTAAATATTTACTCTGCTGAGATGCATAGTCACATGAATGTTGACTTATGTAAGATATTTTAAGAGTTTGTTCTGAATATTGTCTATGTAATGCAAGGCCTTGTGTTTGATTGCAAAGTTGAGCTTGGAATGTTGCGGGATGCGGCATCACAAGCTGTTCACCGTGCCTCCTGAGAATAATGCTTCGTATTGTTTTGCATGTCGATCTAATGCTAGTGATTTGCTTGTTAAGAAGATAATCCTCTTTGGTTGTTTCTGTGCTTAAGAAGTTCATCGTCTTATGTTTCATTCATAGCCTATACGACAAGTAGGGTAGGTTAGATGTGAAACCATATGATCTTCCGACGAACTCATCATCTTACGCCGTGATTGGATCATCGTTTTCCAACCAAAACCCCTTGTAAAACTGACGCTTGTAAATAAAAGCAGATGGTCTCAGGCGAAGCGCTTGGTTTGTCGATTTTGACTAGTAAAATATACACTGGTCTCTCAAATTACACGCGTAACCCACCGGTTTTACTTACAGACCTCAGGCCCTCGGTTTCATTACACCTACGCGTTGTTTCCGATGATGAGTAAATTACACTTGTATCTTAATACAGGTGTGAAATAAACCAGAGCTCCCAAGCACGGTCTTACCGTTTCATGCTGTCTCAGTCTCTTGAAGGTGCTCATAGGTGTCCGATGATCCTGGCTTCCTAAATGAGCAGCGGGCGCTGTATCAGACCATCCGTAGGGCCCGCGAGGCCCTCTCTATCATCCTTCGAGTTGTTGCGCTCGCCATGGCACTGAGCATTGTTAACATGGTCAATGAACATGAGGATTCGGGAGATGACTTTATTTTGAGTGGATGACAGTAGGGACCCACTAGGGCCATAGCCGTATGTACGCAAGTGCCTTCTTATTATGTACAACTATATTTTTTTTGCTTCCTCTTGGTTTCCTGACATCACGGTCCCACACCATACTCAACCTATGTAGTCAATATAAACGAGAGAATTGCACAAGGTGCGACGGACAGCTGGGACCAAGCAGCTTGAGTAGTATTTGTGTTTTTGAGGCGTGAGCACTGCAGAGTTTTTCTTGGCGATGTTTTCGTTGTTGTTCAGAGGAGAGCAGGGTATTAACTGGGTGGGTTGTGGCCCGTCGAGCCCAGGACAGATATCCAGCCCAGATATTAATTTTTTTCAAGATGAAAATTGCTAGCCCAGCAATACGTTTTTTGAGGAATACCCAAGCAAGGTCAACTTGTTATTCTCCGGCCCGCTAGGCTGCAAATCTTTCCTAGGAGGGATGCATTAGGCTTAACAGGAAAATGGGCTTTAAAAATAATAAATGGGATGTAATTATAAAAACTGAGCAGTAACTATAAAAAATGCACTAAACATGAAATTAGTTTATAAAATATTATTTATGGATCTTGAAAATCTTAATTTTTGATTGTTGCACGTGCAATGTTTCGTTGTATTTTTACGTAATACAAATTTATATTTAATCTGACTAGAAATTTCGAGATAAAGATATTTTGGATCCCATCAAAACATGGGAAATTTTATTGAATTCTATCTTGAACGGTTGGTTGAAATTATTAATCGTTGTCCTATCTAGAAAATGGGATGTACTTTTAACAAACTGTAAATGGGTTGTAGTAAATTCCATTAGAATTCAAAAATGGGATGTACATTCTTACAAATCGCAAATGGGATATAAGTTCTTTGCCACACACTTGTGGGCCTACTAAGTTGACGTGTCCCCTAAAAAAAGAAGTTGACGCGTATGCAAGGCTTTGTCAACTTATTATAATCAACACATAGTTCTAGCAGCAGTGGCCGTTGGATGTCTATCCAACGGATGTCGTGCTTCTTCTTCAATCTCGGATATTCTAGCTTCGGCCGCCCAAAAAATGATTCCTCCCCCTGACATCTGGGGCGGACCGTTTCAGAGGCTGACCTGTGGGCCTACTAAGTTCACGCGTACCAAGGGCTTTGTCAACTTAGTTAATATAAACGATTCTAGCTGCAGTGACCGTACGATGTCCATCCAACGGCCGTAGTGCTTCTTCAACATCTGGTCTTCTTGCTCCAGCCGCCCAAAGCAGCACCGGTCGTGCCGCCTGGTCCTGCCTCCCATGGCCGGCTATGCTGCCGCGGAGGCCTCACCGCCCCTACTACTCCTACCGCTGGCCATGCCATCCCTCCACTCACCCACACCCCCTATTATTCTGCGGCGACGGCAGCCTCACACCACAGCCGAACCTGTGAACCCTTGTACTCCTCTCCGCGCGGGCTTCCGCTGCCGCGTCTTCCCCGACTCCGCGTCGTCCCCTTCCTAGGCCTCGCCGTCGTCCACCGCCCTGGTGCTCTCGGCGTGGCGTGGTCAACATGATCAAGGAACGACTTCCATCGGAAGAGTACTGTACGTGGAGAGGCTGACAGCTGGGTCCACGACAGCCACAAGGAAGTGCCTCCTTATTATGCGCAAAATAATTATTCCTCCAGCTGATAGCAGGGACCTATCGGACGGGCCACCGTTTTTCGCGAAAAAACGTTTCCCCCTGACTGCTGGGACCCACCAGCTACATCCTCGCACGCAAGGAAGTGCATTCGGAAAAAAACGATTCGCCCCCCTGACTGCTAGGACCCACTAGCTACATCTTCGCACGCAAGGAAGTGCTTGATAGTAGGGACCCACCTGGTCGAAGCGTACATAGAGTTGTCATTCTGGTCGTGAACGTGTACGTACATACTGGTCCATGTAGAGGCGCGCACATGTCGTAGTAGAGGCGGGCACATAGCATGTACACGTACGTACATCGGCTAGTGTGCAAGAAAGAAAATACGGACACATACGTACATACGGGCAGGGTCTTGAACGCCTACTCGCGCATATGTACGGCCAGGGCTCGTGTACATGGCTGGGTCGGAACAGAGAAACAACGTCGTTGTCGTGTTCATGGGGAGCCAACCGGCTAGGTCGGAATGGAATGCGTCGTCGTGTTGATCGGGAGGGCTTGGACGGAACAGCCGATGGAAACAAGGCCCGGCGTATCGCACAATAGAGGAAATGGCCTTGTGTTCGACCGGCCACGTTCAAAACGGGATCCTGTTCATCGGGAGGGGTCAGGCGTACCGCAAAACGGAGGAAACGGACCTCCTACGATCGAAACGGGGTCCTGTTGACCGGGAGGGGTGTGGCGTACCACAAAACGGAGGAAATGAACTTGTATTGGAGCGCTACGGTCGAAACGGGGGTCATGTTCATCGGGAGGGGTGTGGCGTACCGCAAAACGGGACTCCATGGGACACTGTTCATCTCCACCGTCGACCCCCTCCAGCCTCCACGGGCTACTGTTCATCCACCGTCGACCTCCTCCAGCCTCCACCTATGACTGTTCATCCATGGGCTCCTGTTCATCCAGCCTCCACCGGGCGCTACTCCACCGGCTACTGTTCAACCAGCCCTCTCCATGAGCTCCTGTTCAACCACCCCTCCACGGGCTACTGTTCATCCAGCCCTCCACCATCTATTGCTCATCAGCCCTCCATGGGGTCATGATGTTCATCTAGCCCTCCACGGGGTCCTGTTCATCTAGCCCCAACCGGCTCGATCCATCGGGGTCCTGTTCATCCAGAGGCAACACCACGGGATCCTGTTCATCCACCCCCACCGGGAACTGTTAATCCAAACCCCCCAGCAACGCTCACTGTTCATCCAGAGGCAGCATCGATCGGCTTCAATTAGCAGCAGTAGCGAAGGAATCACTCGGGTTCAGTAACGTAGCTAGTGCAATCACTCGGGTTCAGTTAGAGCCCAACGCCTTGCTCGGGTTCAGTTAGAGCCCAACGCCTCGCACACACACGCGTACGTGTACGAGAGAAACGCACATCGCTCGGCCCCCGACCACCCACCGTAACCGGGAACTCCACGAAATTTTCCTCGCCCTCGCTTCTACCATGATTTTTTTCGTCAAGGACGGCCCAAAGAATGTCATGCAGCTGCGTCTCCGGCCCGCCCAGGACGAAAAGCCCATTTTCTGTCATGATTTTTTTGTCATAGAAGTAGGAGCCCACCACATCTATGATGATACAGGGTTTTGTCACAATTATCGTCATAGAAGTGTCATAAGTATGACAAAAAAATTCGTTCGGCCCAAAATGTCACGGATGTGTCTTTTTTTGTAGTCATTAGCCTATGTGTCGTAATTATCTATTTTGCCCAAAATATTGCTTCACTCGTTTGTATAAAAAAACTAGTTCACTCGGCTGCCATGCTTTGAATCTCCTTCTTCCCAACATATTCCCCTTCTCAGGTGGACCCAGCAGGTCTCGTACACAGACATATGGGACCAACCACCTATCCATTTGTATTTCTTTATTTTGTTCAATCTTTCGTCCTCTTCCTATACAGCGGCTGGCCATCATAGCCTATGGCGTTGGCCAGGCCATCCCTCTACTCCCACACATTGTCCCGCAACGGCAGCTCCACCGACCCACCCTGCACCCGAACTAGTCAACCCTCGTACTCCCCTCCGCCTGCGTCTTCCCCTGCTCCGGTTCGTTCGATCCGTGGTCTCGACGTCATCCTCCGCCTTGGTGCTCTCGCCGTGGCGCCACCGTCTGTCGTTCCCAACATTGGTAGCAAAACAAGAGGAACCGGGAGACAACTGTTCGTCGAGAGGCTGACAGTCCCGGGCCCACCAGGTCCATGGCCTAGGGTTTGTTGTTTAACATGGTCAGCCCACGACAGGTTTCAACATTTTTTGGATCCAGCAGGTATCAAGCGGCCTTTGGGCCTCCCAACCTGGCTTGTCTATAACATCAGCAGCCCAAGTTATGTTTGTTTTTTCAAGATGACGCACAACTCAGTTCTATTTTTCTATAAGAATGCAAAACGGAACCTATGTTTTCTATAAGAATGCAAAACTGAACCTATATTTATATCTTATTTTATTATATATATATATATATATATAATAGAAACAACATAAGGTTTGATACGTCCATTTTGCATCATGCTTTTATATCAATATTTCTGGCATTATGGGCTGTTATTACACATTATGTCACAATACTTATGCCTACTCTCTCTTATTTTACAAGGTTTACATAAGAGGGAGAATGCCGGTAGCTGGGATTCTGGGCTGAAAAAGGAGCAAATATTAGAGACCTATTCTACACAGCTCCAAAAGTCCTGAAACTTCACGGAAGTCATTTTCAGAATATATAAAAAATACTGAGCGCAAGAAGTTCACCAGGGGGGCCACACCCTGCCCACGAGGGTGGGGGCACGCCCTACCCACCTGGGCGCGCCCCCTACCTCGTGGGCCCCCTGGTGGCTCTCCGATGTCCATCTTCTGCTATATGGAGTCTTTCGATGAGGAAAAAAATCATAAGCCATCTTTCCAGATGAAACTCCACCGCCACGAGGCGTAACCTTGGCGGAACCAATCTAGGGCTCTGGCGGAGCTGTTCTGCCGGGGAAACTTCCCTCCGGGAGGGGGAAATCATCACCATCGTCATTGCCAACGATCCTCTCATTGGGAGGGGTCCAATCTCCATCAACATCTTCACCAGCACCATCTCTTCTCAAACCCTAGTTCATCTCTTGTATCCAAGTCTAGGATTGGTACCTGTGGGTTGCTAGTAGTGTTAATTACTCCTTATAGTTGATGCTAGTTGGTTTATTTGGTGGAAGATCATATGTTCAGATCCTATATGCACATTAATACCCCTCTGATTATGAACATGAATATGCTTTGTGAGTAGTTACGTTTGTTCCTGAGGACATGGGAGAAGTCTTGCTATTAGTAGTCTTGTGAATTTGGTATTCGTTCGATATCTTGATGAGATGTATGTTGTCTCTCCTCTAGTGGTGTTATGTGAACGTCGACTACATGACACTTCACCATTATTTGGGCCTAGAGGAAGGCATTGGGAAGTAATAAGTAGATGATGGGTTGCTAGAGTGACAGAAGCTTAAACCCTAGTTTATGCGTTGCTTCGTAAGGGGCTGATTTGGATCCATATGTTTCATGCTATGGTTAGGTTTACCTTAATACTTTTGTTGTAGTTGCGGATGCTTGCAATAGAGGTTAATCATAAGTGGGATGCTTGTCCAAGAAAGGGTAGTACCCAAGCACCGGTCCACCCACATACCAAATTATCAAAGTACCGAACGCGAATCATATGAACGTGATGAAAACTAGCTTGACGATATTCCCATGTGTCCTCGGGAGCGCTTTACATCATATAAGAGTTTTTCCAGGCTTGTCCTTTGCTACAAAAAGGATTGGGCCACCTTGCTGCACTTTATTTACTTTTGTTACTTGTTGCTCGTTACCAATTATCTTATCACAAAACTATATGTTACCTATAATTCCAGTGCTTATCATTTCCTTCTGCTCCTCGTTGGGTTCGACACTCTTACTTATCGAAAATACTACGATAGATCCCCTATACTTGTGGGTCATCAAGACTCTTTTCTGGCGCCGTTACCGGGGAGTGAAGCGCCTTTGGTAGGTGGAATTTGGTAAGGAAAACTTTATATAGTGTGCTGAAATTTACTATCACTTGTTACTATGGAAAGTAATCCTCTGAGGGGCTTGTTCGGCGTATCTTCACCCCGACCAGTAGAGCAAAGAGTTGCTCCTCAACCTACTGAACGTACTGAAAATGAAAATGTCTGCATTGAAATTCCTTCAGGTATGTTAGAAAAACTGCTACCTAATCCTTTTGCAGGAGATGGAACAAAGCATCCTGATGAGCACCTAATATATGTGGATGAAGTTTGTGGATTATTTAAGCTTGCATCTGTGCCCGAAGATGTTATTAAGAAGAAGATCTTCCCTTTTATCTCTGAAGGGAGATGCATTGACATGGTATAGGCTATGTGATGATACGGGGTCATGGAACTACAAACGGTTGAAATTGGAATTTCATCAGAAGTTTTATCCTATGCATCTTGTTCATCGCGATAGCAATTATATATATAATTTCTAGCCTCGCGAAGGAGAAAGCATCGCTCAAGCTTGGGGGAGGCTTAAATCAATGTTATATTCATGCCTCAATCATGAGCTCTCAAGATAAATGATTATTCAATTTTTTTATGCTCGACTTTCTGATAACAATCGCACCATGCTCGATACTTCTTGTGCTGGCTCTTTTATGATGAAGACTATTTATTTCAAATGGGATTTATTGGGAAGAATTGAATGCAGCTCTGAAGATTGGGACCTCGATGAACGTAAGGAGTTAGGTATGACACCTAAGTATGATTGTGTTAAATCTTTTATGGATACCGATGTTTTCCGTAAATTTAGCACTAAATATGGACTTCAGTCTGAGATAGTAGCCTCTTTTTGTGAATCTTTTGCTACTCATGTTGATCTCCCTAGGGAGAAGTGGTTTAAATATCATCCTGCCATAGAAGTAAAAGTAGCTACACCTATTAAAGTTGACGAAAAGACTGTCACTTATAATGATCCTATTGTTCCTACTGCTTATGTTGAGAAACCACCTTTTCCTGTTAGGATAAAAGATCATGCTAAAGCTTCAACTGTGGTTCGTAAAAGCAATATTAGAACTTATACACCTCCTGAGCAAGTTAAAGTTGAACCTAATATTGCTATTGTTAAAGATCTCTTGTCTGATAATATTGATGGGCATGTTATTTATTTCTGTGATGAAACTGCTAGAATTGCTAAACCTTGTGCTAAAGATAAACCTAGACCTGTGGTAGGCATGCATGCCTGTTATTTCTGTTAAAATAGGAGATCATTGTTATCATGGCTTATGTGATATGGGTGCCAGTGCTAGTGCAATACCTATTGACCTATATAGAGAAATTATGCATGATATTGCACCTATTGAGTTAGAAGATATTGATGTCACAATTAAAATTGCCAATAGAGATACTATTTCACCAATGGGAATTGTTAGAGATGTTGAAGTCTTCTGTGGGAAAACTAAATATCCTGCTGATTTTCTTGTTCTTGGTTCCCCACAAGATAGCTTTTGTCCCATTATATTTGGTAGACCCTTCTTGAACATAGTCAATGCTAAGATAGATTACGAAAAAGATGTTGTTACTATTGGTTTAGGTGATATGTCTCATGAATTTAACTTCTCTAAATTTCGTAGACAACACCATGAAGAGGAATTGCCTAGTAAAGATGAAATTATTGGTCTTGCTTCTATTGCCGTACCTCCTAGTGATCCTTTAGAACAGTATTTTCTAGACCATGAAAATGATATGTTTATTCATGAAAGAAGGGAAATAGATGAAGTATTCTTTAAACAAGAACCCATCCTGAAACACAATTTGCCTGTTGTAATCCTAGGGGATCCTCCTCCACCCAAGGGTGATCCCGTGTTTGAGCTTAAACAGTTACCTGATACTCTTAAATATGCTTATCTTGATGAAAAGAAGATATATCCTATTATTATTAGTGCTAACCTTTCAGAGCATGAAGAAGAGAGATTATTGAAAACTTTGAAGAAGCACCGTGCGGCTATTGGATATACTCTTGATGATCTAAAGTGCATTAGTCCCACACTATGTCAACACAAAATAAATTTGGAGAAAGATGCCAAACCAGTTCGTGATCACCAACGACAGCTGAATCCTAAGATGAAAGAAGCGGTAAGAAATGAAATACTAAATCTCCTTGAGGCATGTATAATTTATCCCGTTGCTGATAGTCAGTGGGTAAGTCCTATCCATTGTGTCCCTAAAAAGGGAGGTATTACTGTCGTTCCTAATGATAAAGATGAATTGATTCCGCAAAGAATTATTACAGGTTATAGGATGATAATTGATTTCCTCAAATTAAATAAGGCTACTAAAAAGATCATTACCCCTTACCTTTTATTGATCAAATGCTAGAAAGATTATCCAAATATACACATTTTTGCTTTCTAGATGGTTATTCTGGTTTCTCTCAAATACCCGTGTCAGCTGATGTTCAATCTAAGACAACTTTTACTTGCCCGTTCGGTACTTTTGCTTATAGACGTATGCCTTTTGGTTTATGTAATGCACCTGCTACCTTCCATAGATGCATGATGGCTATATTCTCTGACTTTTGTGAAAAGATTTGTGAGGTTTTCATGGATGATTACTCTGTCTATGGATCCTCTTTTGATGATTGCTTAAGCAACCTTGATCGAGTTTTGCAGAGATGTGAAGAAACTAAACTTGTCTTGAATTGGGAGAAGTGCCACTTTATGGTTAATGAAGGTATTGTCTTAGGGCATAAAGTTTCTGAAAGAGGTATTGAAGTTGATAAAGCTAAGGTTGATGCTATTGAAAAGATGCCATGCCCCAAGGACATCAAAGGTATAAGAAGTTTCTTTGGTCACGCCGGTTTTTATAGGAGGTTCATTCAGGACTTCTGAAAAATTTCTCGGCCTCTGACTAATTTATTGCAAAAAGATATACCATTTGTTTTTGATGATGATTGCATAGAAGCATTTGAAATACTTAAGAAAGCATTGATCTCTGCACCTATTGTTCAGCCACCTGATTGGAATTTACCCTTTGAAATTATGTGTGATGCTAGTGATTATGCTATAGGTGCTGTTCTAGGGCAAAGAGTTGATAAGAAATTAAATGTTATTCAATATGCTAGTAAAACTCTAGACAATGCTCAGAGAAATTATGCTACTACTGAAAAAAATTCTTAGCAGTTGTATTTGCTTGTGATAAGTTCAGACCTTATATTGTTAATTCTAAAGTAACTATTCACACGGATCATGCTGCTATTAAATATCTTATGGTAAAGAAAGATGCTAAACCTAGACTTATTAGGTGGGTTCTCTTGCTACAAGAATTTGATTTGCATATTGTTGATAGAAAGGGAGCTGAGAACCCCGTTGTAGACAACTTATCTAGGTTAGAAAATGTGCATGATGACCCACTACCTATTGATGATAGCTTTCCTGATGAACAATTAAATGTCATAAATGCTTCTCGTACTACTCCATGGTATGCTGATTATGCTAATTACATTGTTGCTAAATTTATACCACCTAGTTTAACATACCAGCAAAATAAAAAGTTTTTCTATGATTTGAGGCATTACTTTTGGGATGTCCCACACCTTTATAAAGAAGGAGTAGATGGTGTTATTAGACGTTGTGTACATGAGCATGAACAGGAACAGATCCTACACAAGTGTCATTCTGAGGCTTATGGAGGACACCACGCTGGAGATAGAACTGCACATAAGGTATTGCAATCCGGTTTTTATTGGCCTACTCTCTTCAAGGATGCCCGTAAGTTTGTCCTGTTTTGTGATGAATGTCAAAGAATTGGTAATATTAGTAGATATCAAGAAATGCCTATGAATTATTCACTTGTTATTGAACCATTTGATGTTTGGGGCTTTGATTATATGGGACCTTTTCCCGCCTCTAATGGTTACACACATATTTTAGTTGTTGTTGATTACGTTACTAAGTGGGTAGAAGCTATTCCAACTAGTAGTGCTGATCATAACACCTCTATTAAGATGCTTAAAGAAGTTATTTTTCCAAGGTTTGGAGTCCCTAGATATTTAATGACTGATGGTGGTTCACATTTTATTCACGGTGCTTTCCGTAAAATGCTTGCTAAGTATGATGTTAATCATAGAATTGCATCTCCTTATCACCCTCAGTCTAGTGGTCAAGTAGAATTGACTAATAGAGAGATCAAATTAATTTTGCAGAAGACTGTTAATAGATCTAGAAAGAATTGGTCTAAGAAACTTGATGATGCATTATGGGCCTATAGAACTACATATAAAAATCCTATGGGTATGTCTCCGTATAAAATGGTTTATGGAAAAGCATGTCACTTACCTCTCGAACTAGAACATAAGGCTTATTGGGCTGTTAAAGAACTCAATTATGATTTCAAACTTGCCGGTGAGAAGAGGGTATTTGACATTAGCTCACTCAATGAATGGAGAACCCAAGCCTATGAGAATGCCAAATTATTTAAAGAAAAAGTTAAAAGATGGCATGACAAAAGGATACAAAAGCGTGAGTTTAATGTAGGTGATTATGTATTGCTATACAACTCTCGTTTAAGATTTTTTGCAGGAAAACTTCTCTCTAAATGGGAAGCTCCTTACATTATCGAGGTGGTCTATCGTTCCGGTGCCATAAAAATCAACAACTTTGAAGGCACAAATCCGAAGGTGGTGAACGGTCAAAGAATCAAACATTATATTTCAGGTAATCCTACAAATGTTGAAACCAATGTTATTGAAACCGTAACCCCTGATGAATACATAAGGGACACTTTCCGGAACGTTTCAGACCCCGAAAAGGAATAGGTATGTGGTACGGTAAGTAAACCGACTCCAAAACAGTTCTAATGGCAATTTTCTTCTGTTTTGGAATATTTAGAAAAATAGAAAAATAAGAAGCAGTCTGGGAAGGACACAAGGGATCCACGAGGGTGGAGGGCACACCCTACCCCCCTGGGCACGCCCCCTACCTCGTGGGCACCTCGTGTGCTCTTCGTACTCCGTTTTCTTACACGTCACGTATTTTGGTCGGTAAAAATTCATTATATAACCTCCCAAAGGTTTTAACCACCGTATCACGCAAAAATCTCCTGTTCTTGTTTCGAGCTGTTTTCTGCTAGGGTTGTCAAAGCCAAGCATCATGTCGTCTCCCTCCTCCTCCAACAATGAGGGCAACGATGCTTGGCTAATGAAGATAGAGTTGAATAGAGAAGAACCCATGCAAATCAACAAGGATGAAGGGATCAAGAAGGCCACGGAGGACCAAGTTCCGGCAACAGAAGACATCCTTCAACTTGATCACAATCTTCTTACCCCAACTGAGATCGAAGCTTTCGAGATGATTGAGCTAGCTCGTATACAAAACAAGTATCTCACACATGAAAATATTTTGTTGAAGGAGCATATCATCACACTCAAGGGCATTATCCGCAAGTTGGAAGACCTCCTACGCTCGATGTGCGACTACCCTTCATCACCACCACCTTCTTCACCAACAAAGGAGACATAATCACATGGGTATGGGCACTCCCCTTGGCAACTGCCAAGCTTGGAGGAGTGCCCCGGTATCGTATCACCATCACTTTTATCTTTACCATTTTTCTTAGTTCGATCCTTTTGATAATATCTTGATCTAGTAGAATAAAAGCTTTTTAGTATGATCTAGTTGTGAGTTTTGCTTTATGATCCTTCTATGTAATTGAGTCCGTGAGCTATATATAATAAAGATTAGTGTTGAGTCAAGGGCTTGATTGTTTTGCCATGATCTTGAGTGAATAAAAGAAAAGAGAAAGACATAAAAGAGATCATATGGATTTTATGGAGAGTAATGAGCTCACATATAAAAAGTATGATGAATAAAAGTTGTTGAGTGATGACAACCATAGTTTTGGTCATCGTTGCAATTAATAGGAAGTAATAAAGAAAGAGAGGTCTTCACATATAAATACACTATCTTGGACATCTTTTATGATTGCGAGCACTCATTAAAGTATGACATGCTAAAGAGTTGACGTTGGACAAGGAAGACAACATAATGGGTTATGTTTTCTTACATCTGAGATAAATTATATTGTCATGGATCATCCAACATGGTTGAGCTTGCCTTTCCCTCTCATGCTAGCCAATTCTTCGCACCAAGTAGAGATACTACTTGTGCTTCCAAATATCCCTAAACCCAATTTTCCCATGAGAGTCCACCATACCTACGTATGGATTGAGTAAGATCCCTCAAGTAAGTTGTCATCGGTGCAAGCAATAAAAATTGCCCTCTAAATATGTATGACTTATTAGTGTGGGAGAACATAAGCTTTATACGATCGTGTGATATGGAATAAATAAAAGCGATAGACTGCATAATAAAGGTCCATATCACAAGTGGCAATATAAAGTGACGTTCTTTCGCATTAAGATTTTGTGCATCCAACCATAAAAGCGCATGACAACCTCTTCCTCCCTTTGCGAAGGGCCTATCTTTTACTTTTATCTCCTACCTTGCATAAGAGTCATGGTGATCTTCACCCTTCCTTTTTACATTTTATCTTTTGGCAAGCATAACATGTTGGAAAGATCCTGATATATATGGCTAATTGGATGTGAGTTTTCATGAACTATTATTGTTGAAATTACCCTTGAGGTAAAACGTTGGGAGACAAAACTATAAGCCCCTATCTTTCTCTGTATCCGATTAAAACTCCATACCCATAAGTATTGAGTGAGTGTTAGCAATTGTGAAATACTATATCATAGTTGAGTATGTGGACTTGCTGAAAAGCTCTTATATTGGCTCTTTCCTATGTTATGATAAATTGCAATTGCTCCAACGACTGAGATTATAGTTTGTTAGTTTTCAATGAATGTGGGAGTCCTGGATTAGGGGGTCTCCGGACAGCCGGATTATTCTTTGGCCGGACAGTTAGACTATGAAGGTACAAGATTGAAGACTTCGTCTCGTGTCCGGATGGGACTCTACTTGGCATGGAAGGCAAGCTAGGAAATACGGATATGTATATCTCCTCCTTTGTAACCGACCTTGTGTAATGCTAGCCCTTTCCGGTGTCTATATAAACCGGAGGGTTTTAGTCTGTAGGACAACATACAATCAAACCATAGGCTAGCTTCTAGGGTTTAGCCTCTCTGATCTCGTGGTAGATCTACTCTTGTACTACCCATATCATCAATATTAATCAAGCAGGACGTAGGGTTTTACCTCCATCAAGAGGGCCCGAACCTGGGTAAAACTCCGTGTCCCCTGCCTCCTGTTACCATCCGCCTAGACACACAGTTCGGGACCCCCTACCCGAGATCCGCCGGTTTTGACACCGACATTAGTGCTTTCATTGAGAGTTCCTCTGTGTCATCGCCGTTAGGCCTGATGGCCCCTTCTATCATCGATAGCTATGCAGTCCAGGGTGGGACTTTCCTCCCCGGACAGATTTTTGTATTCGGTGGCTTTGCACTGCGGGCCAATTCGCTTGGCCATCTAGAGTAGATTGAAAGCTACGCCCCTGGCCATCAGGTCAGGTTTGAAATCTTAAACTACACGACCGATATCCGCGGAGACTTGATCTTCGACGGATTCGAGCCTCTACCTTGTGCGTCACGCGGTCATGATGAGTACGATTTAGCTCTACCATCTGACAGCATTCAGGAGATCGCACCGGCAGCCGCTCCGACCCTCATTGGAGATCGAGCCGAACATCGACCTTACTCTACACGAGAGCCGTGTTGACAAACTGCCGGATCTCTCTCCGGCCACGGACTCCGAACCGCCTGCACCCGTTCCTAGCGAATCCGATTGGGCTCCGATCATGGAGTTTACCTTCGCGGATATTTTCCAGCACTCGCCCTTTGGTGACATACTGAACTCATTAAGGTCTCTCTCCTTGTCAGGAGGATCCTGGCCGAACTATGTCCGGCAGGATTGGGATGCGAACGACGAAGAAATTCGCGGCCCGCCCACCACCCACTTAGTAGCCACTGTCGATGATTTAACCGACATGCTCGACTTTGACTCCGAAGACATCGACGGTATGGACGATGATGCGAGAGACGAAGATGAACCACTGCCCACAGGGCACTGGACAGCCACCTCATCATACGATATATACATGGTGGACACACCCAAAGAAGGAATGGCAACGAGACATCGGAGGATGACCCCTCCTAGAAGCAACCCAAGCGCCGACGTCAGCGGCGCCGCTCTAAGTCCCGCCAAAGAAAAAGTGGTGATACCGACATAGGAGATAATAACACTCCGGATAGTGCCGAAGATAACAACAATCCCCTCCAGCAAGATTTAGAGCAGCAGGATGGAGGAGCCAGCCCTCCTAAGAGAGCGGCAGATGGAGAAGCGGAGGATGATAATTACATGCCCCCTCCGAAGACGAGACAAGCCTCGAAGATGACGAATTCGCCGTGCCAGAGGATCTCGTGGAACATGAGCGCTTCAAGCGCCGGCTTATAGCCACTGCAAATAGCCTTAAGAAAAAGTAGCAGCAGCTTCGAGCTGATCAAGATCTGCTAGCTGACAGATGGACTGAAGTCTTCGCGGCCGAGGAATATAAACCCGAGCGCCCCTCCAAGAGTTACCCAAAATGCAAGTTGCTACCCCGACTGGAGGAAGAAGCGTATGACGCGGCTGATCGGCCACCTCGTGGCCGCGATAGAGAGGCATTCCAGCCAAAAACTCAGCCTGCACCCCAACGCCATTCAAATAAAAAGGCATGGGAAATACGCCAGACCTGCGAGACGTATTGGACGACAAAGCAAAACATGCATGATCGATCTACGGATCACGAGGGCGCGCCACTATGCGAGATGATAAACGTCACACCGGATACAGTAAAAGTCAATCCGGCCGGGCCGAACACAGCGGGCAAGACCCATTCGAGCTGCGTCGCGATATAGCCCAATACAGAGGTGCCGCACACCCCCTATGCTTCACAGACGAAGTAATGGATCATCAAATCCCAGAGAGTTTCAAACCCATAAATATTGAATCATACGACGGCACAACAGATCCTGCGGTATGGATCGAGGATTTCCTCCTCCACATCCACATGGCCCGTGGCGATGACTTACACGCCATCAAATACCTCCCACTAAAGCTCAAAGGACTAGCGCGACATTGGCTCAACAGCTTGCCAACAGAGTCCATTAGCTGTTGGGAAGATCTGGAAGCCGCATTCCTCGACAACTTTCAGGGCACTTATGTGCGACCACCAGACGCCGATGACTTGAGCCACATAATTCAGCAGCCAGAAGAATCGGCCAGGCAATTCTGGACACGGTTCCTAACAAAGAAAAATCAAATCGTCGACTGTCCGGATGCAGAGGCCCTAGAAGCCTTCAAGCATAACATCCGCGACGAGTGGCTTGCCCGGCACCTTGGACAGGAAAAGCCGAAATCTATGGCAGCCCTCACGACACTCATGACCCGCTTTTGTGCGGGAGAAGACAGCTGGCTGGCTCGCAGTAACAAGATATCAAAAAACCATGGTACTTTGGATACCAAGGACGGCAATAGCAGGTCACGTCGCAACAAACATAAGCGCCGCATTAACAGTGATAATACTGAGGATACGGCAGTCAATGCCGGATTCAAAGGCTCTAAGCCAAGTTAGCGGAAAAAGCCATTTAAAAGAAGCACTCCGGGCCCGTCCAGTTTGGACCGCATACTCGATCGCTCGTGTCAAATACACGGTACCCCTGACAAGCCAGCCAACCACACCAACAGGGAATGCTGGTTGTTCAAGCAGGCCGGCAAGTTAATTGCCGAAGATAAAGATAAGGGGTCACACAACGATGACAAAGAGGAACCTCGGCAGCCGAACACCGGAGGACAAAAGAGGTTCCCCCCACAAGTGTGGACGGTGAACATGATATACGCAACCCATATCCCCAAGAGGGAGCGGAAGCGTGTGCTCAGGGACGTATATGCGTTGGAGCCAGTCGCCCCAAAGTTCAACCCATGGTCCTCCTGCCCGATCACCTTCGATCGCAGGGACCACCACACTAGTATCCGTCACGGCGGATTCGCCGCACTGGTCTTAGACCCAATCATTGACGGATTTCACCTCACTCGAGTCCTTATGGATGGCGGCAGCAGCCTGAACCTGCTTTACCAGGACACAGTGCGCAAAATGGGTATAGACCCCTCAAGGATCAAACCCACAAAAACGACCTTCAAAGGCGTCATTCCAGGTGGAGAGGCCCATTGCACAGGCTCAATTACACTAGAAGTGGTCTTCGGATCGCTGGATAACTTCCGAAGCAAAGAATTAATCTTCGATATAGTCTCGTTCCGCAGTGGCTATCATGCACTGCTCGGGCGAACCGCATTTGCGAGATTCAATGCGTTACCGCATTATGCATACCTCAAGCTCAAGATGCCAGGATCCCGGGGGGTCATCACAGTTAACGGAAACACAGAGCGCTCTCTCCGCACGGAGGAGCACACTGCGGCCCTCGTAGCAGAAGCGCAAAGCAGCCTCTCAAGGCAATCCACCAGTTCGGCATTTCAAGACCCGGACACCTTCAAACGCGCTCGGAGTAATCGGCAACTAGACCGCCTGGCACGGTCTGAGCTCGCATAGCAATGCGGCCCCCCACCCCGGCCCAAGCCAAACCGCGAAATTCGTGCCACGCGTACATAATTACGAATTAAAAATTCCATGGGCACAAGTGGGGAGGGGGGCACAACTACAGCACGCTCCAAGACGCGGCCTAAACCGCACTAGGGGCTTCCCGCTTTGTTATTTTTCTTTTTCAGGACTTTAATCTCTGGAAACCTTGTCCGTCAGCATGATTGCCGAACACATGATGCAGCAACCAAGAGAGGCAGAAAGCTACGTCACACCACGGAAATCCCAGGTGGATTACGATAAGGAGTGAAATATTTGCTTTAATACTATTCCTCAGCTTGCCCTTGGAAGGACATAGTCCTACTTTTTTCTTATCGCACTATCTGTATCATTCTGCTTTAACACACCTCTTTGAATAAACAACGCATAACATTACGACTATTATTGCATTATTGTTATATATATATGTGTGTGTGTGTTCATTAGTGACGCCTTGCAACCGTACACTTTGGTACGGCCAACACACCAGGGTCTTAAGTACCCACAATATGGTGTGAGAAGTCCGAACACTTTCACAAGTGCGGCACCCCGAACATATAGCATTATATGCATCAGCTCTGAATCATGTCTTTGGTCAAATGTTGGGTTTGCCCGGCTCCTATGTTTTGGTACCTTACGTTCCGCTCTATTGGCTAAGGTAGCGCTAGGAGAACTACTGCGATTGTGCCCCAGTTCTGCTGGGTTAAGCACCTCAGTAGAGAAAGCTAAAACTGACTGTCATGATAAGGCGAGAGACTGGTCGCTGTTCAGCGAGGTTTCGAGTCCCTAAAGACTTATGCCGCTTAGAGTGAGGAGCCGGTCCTGTCCGGCTTAAAGGCGTGTATCGCGCCTCGAATTCGGCCTTCCGAATACCAGGGGCTTCGCCGAAATTTAAAATTATAGAATTCTATGGCTAAGTGAGAGTGATAAATCATTATTAGTCCGGTTGCCTTGTTCGCTGTGCTGAGCACCTCCCTCGAATGACCCAACAATGGGAACAAGAGTGCTCAAGTTTATCCCGAACACCCCAGCACTCGCGGCATGGGGGCAGAAGCCGAGGATTAGCCATCTCTCAGATTGGATAAACAGCCAAACAGAAGGTAATATTTTAAATTCAAACAAGCGTTGCATAGCGCATATGAAACAAGTTTTCATCATACAGGATCACACGAGCAAGTTTCCTCAAATATTACATCCTTTGAACATTCGTCCGCTATAATACAAGCACCCTTCAGGACACCCTCATAATAAATTTCGGGGGTGCGATGCTCCTTGCCCTGCGGCGGTCCCTCCTTGACCAGCTTCACGGCGTCTAGCTTGGCCCATTGCACCTTCACGCGGGCGAAAGCCCGACGTGCACCTTCGATGCAAACAGACCGCTTGACGACCTCCAGCCATGGGCAGGCGTCCACAAGCCGCCTCACCAGGCCAAAGTAGCTATTCAGAAGGGCGTCACCAGGCCACAGCCAGACTATAAAACCCTTCATCGCCTGTTCGGCCGCTTTGTGTAGCTCGACCAGCTGCTTCAGCTGGTCGCTCACAGGCACCGGGTGTTCGGTCCCAGTATACTGAGACCAGAACAACTTCTCCGTTGAGCTTCCCTCCTCGACCTGGTAAAACTGCGCGTCATCCGACATGCTGTGGGGCAAATCTGTGAATGCTCCTGGAGAGCTCCGGATTCGGGTAAGTAACAGGTAATTTACTTTCACATGCTTGCTTTGCATATAGAATGCCTTACCCGCCGCTATTTTCTTCATCGCGTCAATCTCCTGGAGGGCCCTTTGGGCTTCATCCTTGGCACTCTTTGCGCTCTCGAGGGCCGCGGCAAGCTCAGACTCTCGCATCTTCGAGTCAAGCTCCAATGCCCCGTGCTTCGTCACAAGAGCCTGGAGCTCTTGCTGCACCTCGCCCACCCGAGCCTCTTGCCTTTCTCGCTCGGTGCGCTCCTTGGCCGCTTTGTCTTTGGCCGCGGATAGCGCTTGCTTCAGGGTCGCCACCTCGGTCGTGGCCCCTGGCAAATTCACGATGATCCCGTCATTTTGCAATCGCGTTCTTTTTATATATATAACCATAGACTAGGTATTACTTAACTTTGTTCTCCTCGAGCTTACTCTTAGTAAGGCCGAGCTCTTTCTTGGACCCTTTAAGGTCCTGCTTCAGTGCGGCGACCTCCGCAGTCAGTGCGGCAGATGCCAGCAGTGAAGCCTGCATACGCATATTTACATACTTAAGTTAGACTCCTACGATATTGTTTGATCCTCTGTTCGGCTTTTCTTTGTGAACACTGAACAGAGCATCAGGGGCTACTGTCTATGCGGTAATATTTTTGCTATATTTGAAACACTTACCTCAAAGCCTGTTAGAAGGCTGGCACAAGCTTCAGTCAATCCGCTCTTGGCGGATTGAACCTTCTGGACCACCGCACTCATAATAGTGCGGTGCTCTTCATCGATGGAAGCGCTGCGAAGCGCTCCCAACAGATTGCCCGGTGCCTCTGGTTGGACAGAGGTCACCGGCACATGTGTCTTGCCCCTCTTGGAAGGAGGCCGTCTGCCCGAGTCCGGAACCACTGGAGGTTCCGGCGCGGTGTTCGGCTGAGGGTCGAACTCAGAGTCCTTGGGGGCCTTGTTCCCTCGGCTCCTGAAGTCCGGAAGGTCGCCTTGAGGCGCCTCCGGGACTGTCTCTCCTCGACCCGGTGCCTCTTGAGACAATACCTCGGCATCGTCCGCAGGGCAAGGGGAGGTGGCGGTCGGAAGTGGATCGCTATCCATATCCGACGAGCCCGGGGAGCCGTCCGACGATACATCGATACGGGCTCGTGGCGGCCTGCATAATCATATTCAGTGTTAGGGGAAGCAGTGCGACAAAGGAATGCTATGAATTACTCTAGTATCTGAACACTTACGACTTCGCCAGGGGCTTGGCCCTGAGCAGCCACTCGTCTTCGCCTTCGGCGGCGATGGTGGAACTGTCCGGAAGGAGAGTCCTTCCCTTCTTGGACCCTTCGGCCTCCTCAGTTGGGGCGGCCTTCCTCTTCTTGTCTCCCTCAACTAGAGGGGGAGCATCTTCTTCTTCCTCCTTGTCTTCAGGGGAGGAGTGTGCCGCAGAGTTACCGGACGATGACTCCGATGACGCCTGGCGTCAGGAACTCTTTCGGATTCCCTTGGCCTTCTTGGTCTTCTCCGGCACCTTGTAAGGAGCCGGAGTCAGCATCTTGGTCAGAAGAGCATCTACCGGGCCTTCGGGCAAAGGAGCTGGACAGTTGATCTGTCCGGCCGTCTCCTGCCAGTCCTGTCAAAGGTACGGGAGCTTAGATCCCGCATAGAGTCAAACTATGAAAAACAAGTATCCTGTGAGAGGTAAAACATCTTACCGCTCTGGCTTGGCGCTTCGCGCAGAATCCGCGATCCTTGGTAGTGGGAGGGGGAACCTCAGCACCCTTGAATAGCACCTTCCTGGCATCCTCGTGAGTTGTGTCCAAGAGCCTGTTCAGAGTTCGGTGCTGGGCCGGGTCGAACTCCCACAAGTTGAAAGCCCGTTGTTGGCACGGGAGGATCCGGCGGATGAGCATGACCTGAACCACGTTGACGAGTTTGAGCTTCTTGTTCACCATGTTTTGAATACATGTTTGGAGTCCGGTCAGCTCTCCCGAACTACCCCAGGACAGGCCCTTCTCTTTCCAGGAGGTGAGCCGCGTGGGGAAGCCAGATCGGAATTCGAGGGCCGCTGCCCATTTAGGGTCACACGGCTCGGTGATGTAGAACCATCCTGATTGCCACCCCTTTATGGTCTCCACGAAGGAGCCCTCGAGCCATGTGACGTTGGGCATCTTGCCCACCATGGCGCCTCCGCACTCCGCCTGGCGGCCGCTCACTACCTTCGGCTTGACGTTGAAGGTCTTCAGCCATAAGCCGAAGTGGGTTTTGACACGGAGGAAGGCCTCGCACACGACGATAAATGCCGAGATGTTGAGGATGAAGTTCGGGGCCAGATCGTGGAAATCCAGGCCGTAGTAGAACATGAGCCCCCGGATGAATGGGTGGAGAGAGAATCCTAGTCCGCAGAGGAAATGGGTAAGGAACACTACCCTTTCATGGGGCCTGGGGGTGGGGATAAGATGCCCCTCTTCTGGGAGCCGGTGCGCGATGTCGTCGGGCAGGTATCCGGCTCTCCTCAGCTTCTTGATGTGTCCCTCCATGATGGAGGAGACCATCCACCTGCCTCCCGCTCCGGACATGGTTGGAGAGGGTTTAGGCGGGAAATGCAGACTTGGGCGCAGGAGCTCGAGTGTGCAAAAATGGATGAGCAAAGGAGAAGGCGTGGATGAAAAGGTAAATCCTTATCCCTTTACATGGGCGGACGAAACTATGCGTCCCCACTAGCCTGGTAAAACTCGCTTATCTCCCAAGCGCCGTAATCGATGGCGCGGTTGGGTTACCCACGCCCGTATTGATGAGAATCCCGTAATAAGGGGGACACGATCTCTGCTTTGACAAGACATGTCAAAAAACTGCCTCGCATTATGTGCGGGGCTAGTTAAAGGAAACGGTTCGAATAATCACCTGGCCATGACATAATGTCGTGTTGCCAAAGAAAGTCAGCAAATTAGATTTGTGGAAATATAATTCTCTCTACGGTGGTATGTGGAACTTATTTTGCAGGGTCGAACACTATCCTCGTATTCAAATTCTTCCGTGGTGTATTCGGAGGAGGAACCCGACTTGCAATGCCAAAGACAATACTGCGCGCCGGACTCATCGTCATTGAAGCCTGGTTCAGGGGCTACTGTGGGAGTCCTGGATTAGGGGGTCTCCGGACAGCCGGATTATTCTTTGGCCGGACTGTTAGACTATGAAGATACAAGATTGAAGACTTCGTCTCGTGTCCGGATGGGACTCTACTTGGCGTGGAAGGCAAGCTAGGTAATACGGATATGTATATCTCCTCCTTTGTAACCGACCATGTGTAACCCTAGCCCTCTCCGGTGTCTATATAAACCAGAGGGTTTTAGTCCGTAGGACAACATACAATCAGACCATAGGCTAGCTTCTAGGGTTTAGCCTCTCTGATCTCGTGGTAGATCTACTCTTGTACTACCCATATCATCAATATTAATCAAGCAGGACGTAGGGTTTTACCTCTATCAAGAGGGCCCAAACCTGGGTAAAACTCCGTGTCCCCTGCCTCCTGTTACCATCCGCCTAGACGCACAATTCAGGACCCCCTACCCGAGATCCGCTGGTTTTGACACCGACAATGAAGTTTATGATTCATACTTGAAATTGTGATTGAATTGTTACTCTAGCATAAGAGATTATATGACAAGAATTATATAAGTTGCTGTTCTAAGAATAATCATGATGCCCTCATGTCTGTATTTTATTTTATCGACACCTCTATCTCTAAAGATGTGGACATATTTTTCAATTTCGGCTTTCGCCTAAGGACAAGCCAGGTCCAAGCTTGGGGGAGTTGATACGTCCATTTTGCATCATGCTTTTATATCGATATTTATTGCATTATGGGCTGTTATTACACATTATGTCACAATACTTATGCCTATTCTCTCTTATTTTACAAGGTTTACATAAAGAGGGAGAATGACGGCAGCTGGGATTCTGGGCTGGAAAAGGAGCAAATATTAGAGACCTATTCTGCACAGCTCCAAAAGTCTTGATACTTCAGGGAAGTCATTTTCAGAATATACAAAAAAATACTGAGCACAAGAAGTTCACCAGGGGCGCCCCACCCAGCCCACGAGGGTGGGGGGCGCGCCCTACCCCCCTGGGCGCGCCCCCTACCCTGTGGGCCCCCTGGTGGCTCTCCGATGTCTATCTTCTACTATATGGAGTCTTTCGATGACGAAAAAAATCATAAGCCATCTTTCCAGATGAAACTCCACCGCCACGAGGCGAAACAAATCTAGGGCTCTGGCGAAGCTGTTCTGCCGGGGAAACTTCCCTCCGGGAGGAGGAAATCATCGCCAACGATCCTCTCATCGGGAGGGGGTCAATCTCCATCAACATCTTCACCAGCACCATCTCTTCTCAAACCCTAGTTCATCTCTTGTATGCAATTCTTGTCTCCAAGTCTAGGATTGGTACCTGTGGGTTGCTAGTAGTGTTAATTACTCCTTGTAGTTGATGCTAGTTGGTTTATTTGGTGGAAGATCATATGTTCAGATCCTATATGCACATTAATACCCCTCTTATTATGAACATGAATATGCTTTGTGATTAGTTACGTTTGTTCCTGAGGACATGGGAGAAGTCTTGCTATTAGTAGTCATGTGAATTTGGTATTCGTTCAATATTTTGATGAGATGTATGTTGTCTCTCCTCTAGTGGTGTTATGTCAATGTCGACTACATGACACTTCACCATTATTTGGGCCTAGAGGAAGGCATTGGGAAGAAATAAGTAGATGATGGGTTGCTAGAGTGACAGAAGCTTAAACCCTAGTTTATGCCTTGCTTCATAAGGGGCTGATTTGGATCCATATGTTTCATGCTATGGTTAGGTTTACCTTAATACTTTTGTTGTAGTTGCGGATGCTTGCAATAGAGGTTAACCATAAGTGGGATGCTTGTCCAAGTAAGGGCAGTACCCAAGCACCGGTCCACCCACATACCAAATTATCAAAGTACCGAATGAGAATCATATGAACGTGATGAAAACTAGCTTGACGATATTCCCATGTGTCCTCGGGAGCGCTTTACATCATATAAGAGTTTGTCTAGGCTTGTCCTTTGCTACAAAAAGGATTGGGCTACCTTGCTGCACTTTATTTACTTTTGTTACTTGTTGCTCGTTACCAATTATCTTATCACAAAACTATCTGTTACCTATAATTTCAGTGCTCACAGAGAATACCTTGCTGAAAACCGCTTATCATTTCCTTCTGCTCCTCGTTGGGTTCGACACTCTTACTTATTGAAAGGACTACGATAGATCCCCTATACTTGTCGGTCATCAAGGTTCCGTTAAACCTGTCTTTCATCCAACCATTTTATAGACCTTCCCACTTCCTTTATTTTTCATTTTCATTAATCCCATATCTGAATTTTCTCCCACTTTCTTTTTCGATGTAAACTGAGTTTTCTCCCAGTACTTTTCCCTAGAACTAAATCAACTGTCCCACGTCTAGACTAAAAAATAATAATACCCCACGTCCTATTAACTCATCAAATTAAAATGATATTTTATTTCGTAAATTGATAGTTCTTACAAAATAATAATAATTGTTTATATATAACTTGGCAAGTTAAATCCTAGTGATTGCGTACATAAGCTTGCAAAGATTTTACTGGCCAATGCAGTAATAGATGTGCAATCATGTGTTTATGTTTTTATAACATTTCTCCGTCCAGCCCAACATGATATTTTCACCCAACCCAGCAAGTCCGCGGATTTCGAGAAAAATGCAAATGGGCTTTAAATTCTACCATATATATAAACGGGATACATATATGCTACATCATTGTTTCATCCAGCCCACCAAATGGACTAAAAACAAATGGATTGGCTGACATGTGGGCCAGTAGGTCGAAGCCTAAGCAAGGCGTTGGATTTACATCCAATGGCCGACATTCTTCTTCAGTCTCTCGCCCTCTTCCCCCAGCGCTGCCGGGACCGCCAGCTCCAGCCTCCGGCATCCAATGACGTTGTTTTGTGTGCCTCAGCGAAACGCTACCCCGCCGACGGCTAGGACATCCCTCCACTCCGCACCTCCTGCTATTCTCTGCCGAGTGTAGGCCCACCCCGCACACGAACCAGTCAAGTTTCCCACTCCTCTCCATCTGCGACTCCACTGCCACATCTTCCCCATCTCTGGGACGTTCCAGTCTGGGGCCTCGCCGTCGTCCACCGCCTCGCCGCGCTCGGCACGGCGTGATCAACAAACGAGAGTCATCGGAAGAGGACTGCATGTCGAGAGCCTGATGGCTGGGACCCAAGAGGTCCATGGTCGCACACAAGGAAAGTTTCTCCTTATTAAGTTGTTTCCTCCCCCTGACAGCAGGGACCCACCAGTTGTATCTTCGCACGGAAGGAAGTGCCTCCTTGTTATGCGAAAAAACCATTCCCTCCGATGACAGCTGGGCCCCGGCAGATTTGGTGGCTAAATTGTGGGCCTACTAAGCAGATGTGTACGCAGGGCTTTGTCAACTTAATCAAGAAATGATTCTAGCAGCTGGGCCATTGGATGTTAATCCAACAGCCGTGCTCCTTCTTCAACCTCTGTTCTTGCTCCTGTCTCCCGTGGGCGGCGGTGCTGCCATGCACCAGAACCAGTCAAGTTTCCCACTCCTCTCCATCTGAGACTCCACTCCCGCGTCTTCCCCATTTCCGGGTCGTTCCAGTCTGGGGCCTCGCCGTTGTCCACCGGCCATGGTGTGCTCCGCAGGGTGTGGTCAATGTGGTCAACAAACGAGAGTCATCAGAAGATGACTGTACATGAGAGGCTGACAGTGGGGACACACCACGTGTTGGGTTTCGTAGTAATTTCAAAATTTCCTACGCACATGCAAGATCATGTGATGCATAGCAATGAGAGGGGAGAGTGTTGTCTACGTACCCAACGCAGACCGACTGCAGAAGCGCTGACACGACATAGAGGAAGTAGTCGTACGTCTTCACGATCCAACTGATCAAGTACCGAAACTACGGCACCTCCGAGTTCGAGCACACGTTCAGCTCGATGACGATCCCCGGACTCCGATCCAGAAAAGTGTCGGGGAAGAGTTTCGTCAGCACGACGGCGTGGTGACGATCTTGATGAACTACAGCAGCAGGGCTTCGCCTAAACTCCGCTACAGTATTATCGAGGTATATGGTGGCAGGGGGCACCGCACACGGCTAAGGAATAGATCACGTGGATCAACTTGCGTCTAGAGGTGTCCCCTGCCTCCGTATATAAAGGAGTAGAGGGGGGAGGCTGGCCGGCCAAGGGAGGAGGCGCAGGAGAGTCCTACTCCCTCTGGGAGTAGGATTCCCCCTCCAATCCTAGTCCAACTAGGATTCCTCGGAGGGGAAAAGAGGAGGAGGGGGCCGGCCACCTCTCCTAGTCATAGGACTAGGGGAAGGGGGAGGCGCGCAGCCCATCTAGGGCAGCCCCTTCTCTTTTCCACCAAGGCCCATTATGGCCCATATAGCTCCCGGGGGGTTTCGGTAACCCTCCCGGTATTCCGGTAAAATCCCGATTTCACCCGGAACACTTCCGATGTCCAAACATAGGCTTCCAATATATCAATCTTTACGTCTCGACCATTTCGAGACTCCTCGTCATGTACGTGATCACATCCGGGACTCCGAACAACCTTCGGTACATCAAAATGCATAAACTCATAATATAACTGTCATCGTAACCTTAAGCGTGCGGACCCTACGGGTTCGAGAACAATGTAGACATGACCGAGACACGTCTCCGGTCAATAACCAATAGCGGGACCTGGATGCCCATATTGGCTCCTACATATTCTACGAAGATCTTTATCGGTCAGACCGCATAACAACATACGTTGTTCCCTTTGTCATCGGTATGTTACTTGCCCGAGATTCGACCGTCGGTATCCAATACCTAGTTCAATCTCATTACAGGCAAGTCTCTTTACTCGTTCCGTAATACATCATCTCACAACTAACTCATTAGTTGTAATGCTTGCAAGGCTTATGTGATGTGCATTACCGAGAGGGCCCAGAGATACCTCTCCGACAATCGGAGTGACAAATCCTAATCTCGAAATACGCTAACCCAACATCTACCTTTGGAGACACCTGTAATGCTCCTTTATAATCACCCAGTTACGTTGTGACGTTTGGTAGCACCCAAAGTGTTCCTCCGGTAAACGGGAGTTGCATAATCTCATAGTCATAGGAACATGTATAAGTCATGAAGAAAGCAATAGCAACATACTAAACGATCGGGTGCTAAGCTAATGGAATGGGTCATGTCAATCAGATCATTCAACTAATGATGTGACCTCGTTAATCAAATAACAACTCATTGTTCATGGTTAGGAAACATAACCATCTTTGATTAACGAGCTAGTCAAGTAGAGGCATACTAGTGACACTTTGTTTGTCTATGTATTCACACATGTATTATGTTTCTGGTTAATACAATTCTAGCATGAATAATAAACATTTATCATGATTATAAGGAAATAAATAATAACTTTATTATTGCCTCTAGGGCATATTTCCTTCAGTCTCCCACTTGCACTAGAGTCAATAATCTAGATTACACTGTAATGATTCTAACACCCATGGAGCTTTGGTGCTGATCATGTTTTGCTCGTGGAAGAGGCTTAGTCAACGGGTCTGCCACATTCAGATCCACATGTATTTTGCAAATTTCTATGTCAACAATGCTCTGCATGGAGCTACTCTAGCTAATTGCTCCCACTTTCAATATGTATCTAGACCGAGATTTAGAGTCATCTAGATTAGTGTCAAAACTTGCATCGGCGTAACCCTTTACGACGAACCTTTTTTTTTCACTTCCATAATCGAGAAACATATCCTTATTCCACTAAGGATAATTTTGACCGCTGTCCAGTGATCTACTCCTAGATCACTATCGTACTCCCTTGCCAAACTCAGTGGTTGGGCATACAATAGATCTGGTATACAGCATGGCATACTTTATAGAACCTATGACTGAGGCATAGGGAATGACTTTCATTCTCTTTCTATCTTCTGCCGTGGTCGGGCTTTGAGTCTTACTTAACTTCACACCTTGTAATACAGGCAAGAACTCTTTCTTTGACTGCTCCATTTTGAACTACTTCAAAATCTTGTCAAGGTATGTACTCATTGAAAAAACTTATCAAGCGTCTTGATCTATCTCTATAGATCTTGAAGCTCAATATGTAAGCAGCTTCACCGAAGTCTTTCTTTGAAAAACTCCTTTCAAACACTCCTTTATGCTTTGCAGAATAATTCTACATTATTTCCGATCAACAATATGTCATTCACATATACTTATCAGAAATGCTGTAGTGCTCCCACTCACTTTCTTGTTAATATAGGCTTCACCGCAAGTCTGTATAAAACAATATGCTTTGATCAACTTATCAAAGCGTATATTCCAACTCCGAGATTCTTGCACCAGTCCATAAATGGATCGCTGGAGCTTGCACACTTTGTTAGCTCCCTTTGGATCGACAAAACCTTCCGGTTGCATCATATACAACTCTTCTTCCAGAAATCCATTCAGGAATGCAGTTTTGACATCCATCTGCCAAATTTCATAATCATAAAATGCGGCAATCGCTAACATGATTCGGACGGACTTAAGCATCGCTACGGGTGAGAAGGTCTCATCGTAGTCAATCCCTTGAACTTGCCGAAAACCTTTTGCGACAAGTCGAGCTTTGTAGACAGTAACATTACCATCAGCGTCAGTCTTCTTCTTAAAGATCCATTTATTCTCTATTGCTTGCCGATCATCGGGAAAGTCAACCAAAGTCCATACTTTGTTCTCATACATGGATCCCATCTCATATTTCATGGCTTCAAGCCACTTTGCGGAATCTGGGCTCACCATCGCTTCTTCATAGTTCGTAGGTTCATCATGATCTAGTAGCATGACTTGCAGAACAGGATTACCGTACCACTCTGGTGCGGATCTTACTCTGGTTGATCTACGAGGTTCAGTAGTATCTTGATCTGAAGTTTCATGATCATTATCATTGGCTTCCTCACTAACTGGTGTAGGTGTCACTGAAACAGTTTTCTGTGATGTACTACTTTCCAGTAAGGGAGCAGGTATAGTTACCTCATCAAGTTCTAATTTCCTCCCACTCACTTCTTTCAAGAGAAACTCCTTCTCTAGAAAGGATCCATTTTTGGCAACGAATGTTTTGCCTTCGGATCTGTGATAGAAGGTGTACCCAACAGTTTCCTTTGGGTATCCTATGAAGACACATTTCTCTGATTTGGGTTCGAGCTTATCAGGTTGAAGCTTTTTCACATAAGCATTGCAGCCCCAAACTTTAAGAAACGACAACTTTGGTTTCTTGCCAAACCACAGTTCATAAGGCGTCGTCTCAACGGATTTTGATGGTGCCCTATTTAACGTGAATGCAGCTGTCTCTAATGCATAACCCCAAAACGATAGTGGTAGATCAGTAAGATACATCATAGATTGCACTATATCCAATAAAGTACGGCTATGACGTTCGGACACACCATTACATTGTGGTGTTCCAGGTGGCATGAGTAGTGAAACTATTTCACATTATTTTTAACTGAAGGCCAAACTCATAACTCAAATACTCTTCTCTACGATCAGATCGTAGAAACTTTATTTTCTTGTTACGATGATTTTTCACTTCACTCTGAAATTCTTTGAACTTTTCAAATGTTTCAGACTTATGTTTCATCAAGTAGATATACTCATATCTGTTCAAATCATCTGTGAAAATCAGAAAATAATGATACTTGTTGCGAGCCTCAATATTCATCGGACCATATACATCAGTATGTATGATTTCCAACAAATCCGTTGCTCGCTCCATTGTTCCAAAGAACAGAGTCTTAGTCATCTTGCCCATGAGGCATGGTTCGCAAGCATCAACTGATTCATAATCAAGTGATTCCAAAAGCCCATCAGCATGGAGTTTCTTCATGCGCTTTACACCAATATGACTTAAACGGCAGTGCCACAAATAAGTTGCACTATCATTATTAACTTTGCATCTTTTGGTTTCAATATTATGATTATGTGTATCACTATGATCGAGATCCAACGAACTATTTTCATTGGGTGTGTAACCATATAAGGTTTTATTCATGTAAACAGAACAACAATCTATTCTCTTACTTAAATGAATAAGCGTATTACAATAAACATGATCAAATCATATTCATGCTCAACGCAAACACCAAATAACACTTATTCAGGTTCAACACTAATCCCGAAAGTATAGGGAGTGTGCGATGATGATCATATCAATCATGGAACCACTTCCAACACACATCGTCACTTCACCCTTAACTAGTCTCTGTTTATTATGCAACTCCCATTTCGAGTTACTAATCTTAGCAACTGAACTAGTATCAAATACTGAGGGGTTGCTATAAACACTAGTAAAGTACACGTCAATAACATGTATATCAAATATACTTATGTTCACTTTGTCATCCTTCTTATCTGCCAATCACTTGGGGTAGTTCCGCTTCCAGTGACCAGTCCCTTTGCAGTAGAAACACTTAGTCTCAGGCTTAGGACCAGACTTGGGCTTCTTCACTTGAGCAGCAACTTGCTTGATGTTCTTCTTGAAGTTCCCCTTCTTCCCTCTGCCCTTTTCTTGAAACTAGTGGTCTTGTCTACCATCAACACTTGATGTTTTTCTCGATTTCTACCTTCGTCAATTTCCGCATTACGAAGAGCTTGGGAATCGTTTCCGTTATCCCTTGCATATCATAGTTCATCACGAAGTTCTATTAACTTGGTGATGGTGACTAGAGAATTCTGTCAATCACTATCTTATCTGGAAGATTAACTCCCACTTGATTCAAGCGATTTTAGTACTCAGACAATCTGAGCACATGCTCACTAGTTGAGCGATTCTCCTCCATCTTTTAGCTATAGAACTTGTTGGAGACTTCATATCTCTCAACTCGGGTATTTGCTTGAAATATTAACTTCAACTCCTGGAACATCTCATATGCTCCATGACGTTCAAAACGTCTTTGAAGGCCCGACTCTAAGCCATTAAGCATGGTGCACTAAACTATCAAGTAGTCATCATATTGAGCTAGCCAAACGTTCATAACGTCTGCATCTGCTCCTGCAATAGGTCCGTCACCTAGCGGTGCATCAAGGGCATAATTCTTCTGTGCAGCAATGAGGATAAACCTCAGATCACGGATCCAATCCGCATCTTTGCTACTAACATCTTTCAACACAATTTTCTCTAGGAACATATCAAAATAAACACAGGGAAGCAACAACGCGAGCTATTGATCTACAACATGATTTGCAAAATACTACCAGGACTAAGTTCATGATAAATTTAAGTTCAATTTAATCATATTACTTAAGAACTCCCACTTAGATAGACATCCCTCTAATCCTCTAAGTGATCACGTGATCCAAATCAACTAATCCATGTCCGATCATCACGTGAGATGGAGTAGTTTCATTGGTGAACATCACTATGTTGATCATATCTACTATATGATTCACGCTCGACCTTTCGGTCTCCGTGTTCCGAGGCCATATCTGCATATGCTAGGCTCGTCAAGTTTAACCTGAGTATTGCGCATGTGCAAAACTGGCTTGCACCCGTTGTAGATGGACGTAGAGCTTATCACACCCGATCATCACGTGGTGTCTGGGCACGACGAACTTTGGCAACGGTGCATACTCAGGGAGAACACTTCTTGATAATTTAGTGAGAGATCATCTTATAATGCTACCGTCAATCAAAGCAAGATAAGATGCATAAAAAGATAAACATCACATGCAATCAATATAAGTGATATGATATGGCCATCATCATCTTGTGCTTGTGATCTCCATCTCCGAAGCACCGTCATGATCACCACCGTCACCGGCGCGACACCTTGATCTCCATCGTAGCATCGTTGTCGTCTCGCCAATCTTATGCTTCCACGACTATCACTACCGTTTAGTAATAAAGTAAAGCATTACATCGCGATTGCATTGCATACAATAAAGCGACAACCATATGGCTCCTGCCAGTTGCCGATAACTCGGTTACAAAACATGATCATCTCATACAATAAAATTCAGCATCATGCCTTGACCATATCACATCACAACATGCCCTGCAAAAACAAGTTAGACGTCCTCTACTTTGTTGTTGCATGTTTTACGTGGCTGCTACGGGCTTAAGTAAGAACCAATCTCACCTATGCATCAAAACCACAACGATAGTTTGTCAAATAGACTCCATTTTAACCTTCTCAAGGACCGGGCGTAGCCATACTTGGTTCAACTAAAGTTGGAGAGACAGTCGCCCGCAAGCCATCTATGTGCAAAGCACGTCGAGGGAACCGGTCTCGCGTAAGCGTACGCGTAAGGTTGGTCCGGGTCGTCTCGTCCAACAATACCGCCGAACCAAAGTATGACATGCTGGTAGGCAGTATGACTTGTATCGTCCACAACTCACTTGTGTTCTACTCGTGCATATAACATCAACATAAATAACCTAGGCTCTGAAACCACTGTTGGGTTTCGTAGTAATTTCAAAATTTCCTACGCACACGCAAGATCATGTGATGCATAGCAATGAAAGGGGAGAGTGTTTTCTACGTACCCAACGCAGACCGACTGCGGAAGCGCTGACACGACGTAGAGGAAGTAGTCATACGTCTTCACGATCCAACCGATCAAGTACCGAAACTACGGCACCTCCGAGTTCGAGCACACGTTCAGCTCGATGAAGATCCCCGGACTCCGATCCAGCAAAGTGTCGGGGAAGAGTTTCGTCAGCACGACGGCGTGGTGACGATCTTGATGAACTACAGCAGCAGGGCTTCGCCTAAACTCCGCTACAGTATTATCGAGGTATATGGTGGCAGGGGGCACCGCACACGACTAAGGAATATATCACGTGGATCAACTTGCGTCTAGAGGTGTCCCCTGCCTCCGTATATAAAGGAGTAGAGGGGGGGAGGCTGGCCGGCCAAGGGAGGAGGCGCAGGAGAGTCCTACTCCCTCTGGGAGTAGGATTCCCCCTCCAATCCTAGTCCAACTAGGATTCCTCGGAGGGGAAAAGAGGAGGAGGGGGCCGGCCACCTCTCCTAGTCCTAATAGGACTAGGGGAAGGGGGAGGCGCGCAGCCCATCTAGGGCAGCCCCTTCTCTTTTCCACCAGGGCCCACTATGGCCCATATAGCTCCCGGGGGGTTCCGGTAACCCTCCCGGTATTCCGATAAAATCCCGATTTCACCCGGAACACTTCCGATGTCCAAACATAGGCTTCCAATATATCAATCTTTACGTCTCGACCATTTCGAGACTCCTCGTCATGTACGTGATCACATCCGGGACTCCGAACAACCTTCGGTACATCAAAATGCATAAACTCATAATATAACTGTCATCGTAACCTTAAGCGTGCGGACCCTACGGGTTCGAGAACAATGTAGACATGACCGAGACACGTCTCCAGTCAATAACCAATAGCGGGACCTGGATGCCCATATTGGCTCCTACATATTCTACGAAGATCTTTATCGGTCAGACCGCATAACAACATACGTTGTTCCCTTTGTCATCGGTATGTTACTTGCCCGAGATTCGACCGTCGGTATCCAATACCTAGTTCAATCTCATTACAGGCAAGTCTCTTTACTCGTTCCGTAATACATCATCTCACAACTAACTCATTAGTTGTAATGCTTACAAGGCTTATGTGATGTGCATTACCGAGAGGGCCCAGAGATACCTCTCCGACAATCGGAGTGACAAATCCTAATCTCGAAATACGCTAACCCAACATCTACCTTTGGAGACACCTGTAATGCTCCTTTATAATCACCCAGTTACGTTGTGACGTTTGGTAGCACCCAAAGTGTTCCTTCGGTAAACGGGAGTTGCATAATCTCATAGTCATAGGAACATGTATAAGTCATGAAGAAAGCAATAGCAACATACTAAACGATCGGGTGCTAAGCTAATGGAATGGGTCATGTCAATCAGATCATTCAACTAATGATGTGACCTCGTTAATCAAATAACAATTCATTGTTCATGGTTAGGAAACATAACCATCTTTGATTAACGAGCTAGTCAAGTAGAGGCATACTAGTGACACTTTGTTTGTCTATGTATTCACACATGTATTATGTTTCCGGTTAATACAATTCTAGCATGAATAATAAACATTTATCATGATTATAAGGAAATAAATAATAACTTTATTATTGCCTCTAGGGCATATTTCCTTCACCACGCCCATGGACGCATGCATGCAACTGCATCCTTTTTACCCTGGAAAATAATGTTTTCTCCCCCTGACTGCTGGGACCCACCAGCTATATCTTCGCACGCAAGGAAGTGTGTCCATATTACGGGCAAAAAAATGATTCGCCCCCCTGACTGCTGGGACCCACCAGCTACATCTTCGCACGCAAGGAAGTGCCTGATAGTCGGCACCCACCCGGTCGACGCGTACGTAGCGTTGTCATTCTGGTTGCAAGCGTGTATGTACATACTGGTCGATCGATCTGTATGCATGCTGCAGTGATGAACCGTGGCCGTGTAAGGAAGGGCACGTGTCGTAGTAGAGAAACGCACGTAGCATGTACACGTACGTACAGCGGCCAGGGTGCAAGAAAGTAAATACGTCCACGTACGTACATACGGGCGGGGTCTCGAACGCCTACTCGCGCATACGTATGGCCAGAGCTCGTGTACATGGTTGTGGCCGGGTTGGAACGGAGAAACTGCGTCATCGTCGTGTTCATGGGGAGGCAACAGAATGCGTCGTATTCATCGGGAGGCAGAGGAACACGCGCTGTTCACCGGGAGCCAACCGGCTTGGACGGAATAGTTGATGGAAACGAGGCCTGGCGTACCGGAGAAGGGAGGAAATGACCTTGTGTTCAACCAGCCACGGTGGAAATGGGATCCTGTTCATCGGGAGGGGTCTGGCGTACCGCAAAACGGAGGAAACGGACCTCCTACGGTGGAAACGGGGCCCTGTTGATCGGAAGGGGTGTGGCGTACTGCAAAACGGAGGAAACAGACATGTGTTGGAGCGCTACCGTCGAAACGTGTTCATCAGGAGGGGTGTGGTGTACCACAAAACGAGACTCCACGAGATACTGTTCATCTCCACCGTTGACCTCCTCCATCCTCCACGGGATCCTATTCATCCACCGCCGACCTCCTCTAGCCTCCACCTGCGACTGTTCATCCACAGGCTCTTGTTCATCCAGCCTCCACCGGCTACTGTTCAACCAGCCCTCTCCACGGGGTCCTATTCAACCACCCCTCCACGGGCTACTGTTCATCCAGTCCTCCACGGGGTCGTCCTGTTCATCCAGCCCTCCATTGGGTCCTGTTCATCCACCCCTCCACGTGTTCCTGTTCATCCACCGGCTCGATCGATCAGGGTACTATTCATCCAGCGTTAATGGCCTCTACTACCATGGGGTCCTGTTCATCCAACCTCCCACCGGGAACTGTTCATCCAAACCCCCTCAACAACGCTCACTATTCATCAAGGGAAGGAGGCAGCAGTCTTCGATCGGCTTCCGTTAGCAGCAATAGCAAAGGAATCACTCGGGTTCAGTTAATAGCAAGGGATCAATCAATCGCTCGGGTTTGATACGTCCATTTTGCATCATGCTTTTATATCGATATTTATTGCATCATGGACTGTTATTTCACTTTATGTCACAATACTTATGGCTATTCTCTCTTATTTTACAAGGTTTACATAAGGAGGGAGAATGTCGGCAGCTGGAATTCTGGGCTGGAAAAGGAGCAAATATTAGAGACCTATTCTGCGCAACTCCAAAAGTCCGGAAACTCGACAGAACATCTTAAAATAAATAAAGAAAAATCCTCGCCAAAGATGAAGGCTAGGGGGTCCACACCCTGCTCACGAGGGTGGGGGGCGCCCCCCTAGGGCGCGCCCCTACCTCGTGGGCCCCCTGGTGGCTCTCCGATGTCCATCTTCTGCTATATGAAGTCTTTCGATGAGAAAAAAAATCAGAAGGAACTTTTCGGGACGAGACTCCGCTGCCACGAGGCGGAACCTTGGCGGAACCAATCTAGAGTTCCGGCAGAGCTGTTCTTCCGGGGATACTTCCCTTCGGGAGGGGGAAATCATCACCATCGTCATCACCAATGCTCCTCTCATCGGGAAAGGGCAATCTCCATCAACATCTTCACCAGCACCATCTCATCCCCAAACCCTAGTTCATCTCTCATATCCAATTCTTGTCTCAAAGTCTGGGATTGGTGCTAGTAGGTTGCTATTAGTGTTGATTACTCCTTGTAGTTGATGCTAGTTGGTTTATTTGGTGGAAGATCATATGTTCAGATCCTATATTCATATTATTACCCCTCTAATTATGAACATGAATATGCTTTGTGAGTAATTATGTTTGTTCCTGAGGACAAGGGAGATGTCTTGCTATGAGTAGTCATGTGAATTTGGTATTCGTTTGATATTTTGATAAGATGTATGTTGTCTAGCCTCTAGTGGTGTTATGTGAACGTCGACTACATAACACTTCACCATTATTTGGGCCTAGAGAAAGGCATTGGGAAGTAATAAGTAGATGATGGGTTGCTAGAGTGACAAAAGCTTAAACCCTAGTTTATGCGTTGCTTCGTAAGGGGCTGATTTGGATCCACATGTTTCATGCTATGGTTAGATTTACCTTAATACTTTTGTTGTAGTTGCGGATGCTTGCAATAGAGGTTAATCATAAGTGGGGTGCTATTTCAAGTAAGAACAGAACCCAAGCACCGGTCCACCCACATATCAAATTATCAAAGTATCGAACGCGAATCATATGAACGTGATGAAAACTAGCTTGACGATATTCGCTTGTGTCCTCTGGAGCGCTTTTCCTATTATAAGAGTTTGTTCCGGCTTGTCCTTTGCTACAAAAAGGATTGGGCCACCTTGCTACACTTTATTTACTTTTGTTACTTGTTGCTCATTACAATCTATCTTATCACAAAACTATCTGTTACCACTTATTCCAGTACTTGCAGAGAATACCTTGCTGAAAACCGCTTATCATCTCCTTCTGCTCCTCGTTGGGTTCGACACTCTTACTTATCGAAAGGACTACGATAGATCCCCTATACTTGTGGGTCATCAAGACTCTTTTCTGGCGCCGTTGCCGGGGAGTGTAGCGCTTTTGGTAGGTGGAATTTGGTAAGGAAAAATTTATATAGTGTGCTGAAATTTACTGTCACTTGTTACTATGGAAAGTAATTCTTTGAGGGGCTTGTTCGGGGTATCTTCACCCCGTCCAGTAGAGCAAAGAGTTGCTCCTCAACCTACTGAACCTATTTAAAATGAAACTCCTTTTGAATTTCCTTCGGGTATGATGGAAAAACTACTAGCTAACCCTTTTACAGGAGATGGAACAAAGCATCCTGATGAGCACTTAATATATGTGGATGAAGTTTGTGGATTATTTAAGCTTGCAGGTATACCCGATGATGTTGCTAAGAAGAAGGTCTTCCCTTTTTCTTTGAAGGGAGACACATTGATATGGTATAGGCTATGTGATGATATGAGATCATGGGACTATAAAAGATTGAAGTTGGAATTTCATCAAAAGTATTACCCTATGCATATTGTTCATCGTGATGGCAATTATATATATAATTTCTGGCCTCACGAAGGAGAAAGCATCGCTCAAGCTTGGGGGAGGCTTAAATCAATGTTATATTCATGCCCCAATCATGAGCTCCCGAGAGAAATAATTATGCAAAGTTTTTATGCTCGGCTTTCTGATAACAATCGCACCATGCTCGATACTTCTTGTGCTGGCTCTTTTATGATGAATACTATTGAATTCAAATGGAATTTATTGGATAGAATTAAATGCAACTCTGAAGATTGGGACCTCGACGAAGGTAAGGAGTCAGGTATGACACCTAAGTTTGATTGTGTTAAATCTTTTATGGACACCGATATTTTTCATAAGTTTAGTACTAAATATGGACTTGACTCTGAGATAGTAGCTTCTTTCTGTGTATCTTTTGCTACTTATGTTGATCTCCTTAAGGAGAAGTGGTTTAAATATCATCCTCCCATAGAAGTAAAAGTAGCTGCACCTATTAAAGTTGAATAAAAGACTGTCACTTATAATGATCCTATTGTTCCTACTTCTTATGTTGAGAAACCACCTTTCCCTGTTAGAATAAAGGATCATGCTAAAGCTTCAACTGTTGTCCGTAAAAGTAATATTAGAACTTATACACCTCCTGAGCAAGTTAAAGTAGAACCTAATATTGCTATTGTCAAAGATCTCTTGTCTGATAATATTGATGGGCATGTTATTCAGTTCGAAGGTGAAACTGCTAGAATTGCTAAACCTTGTGCTAAAGATAAACATGGACCTGTGGTAGGCGTGCCTGTTATTTCTGTTAAAATAGGAAATCATTGTTATCATGGCTTATGTGATATGGGTGCAAGTGCTAGTGTTATACCGCATACTTTATACGAAGAAATTAAGAATGAAATTGCACCTGCTGAGTTAGAAGGTATTGATGTCACAATTAAACTTGCCAATAGAGATACTATTTCACCAATTGGAATTGTTAGAGATATTGAAGTCTTGTGTGGGAAAACTAAATATCCTGCTGATTTTCTTGTTCTTACTTCTCCACAAGATAGCTTTTTTCCCATTATATTTGGTGGACCCTTCTTGAACACTGTTAATGCTAGGATAGATTGCCAAAAGAATGTTGTTACTATTGGCTTGGATGATATGGTTCATGAGTTTAATTTCTCTAAATTTAGTAAACAACATCGTGAGGAAGAATATCCTAGTAAGGATGAAATTATTGGTCTTGCTTCTATTGCCGTACCTCCTAGTGATACTTTAGAACACTATTTGCTAGACCATGAAAATGATATGTTCATGAATGCAAGAAGGGAAATAGATGAAGTATTCTTTAAACAGGAACCTATTCTGCAACACAATTTGCCTGTTGAAATTTTAGGGGATCCTCCTCCACCCAAGGGTGATCCCGTGTTTGAGCTTAAACCATTGCCTAATAATCTTAAATATGTTTATCTTGATGAAAAGAAGATATATCCTGTTATTATTAGTGCTAACCTTTCAGAGCATGAAGAAGAAAGATTATTGAAAACTCTGAAGAAGCATCGTGCTGCTATTGGATATACTCTTGATGATCTTAAGGGCATTAGTCCCACTCTGTGTCAACACAAAATAAATTTGGAAGCAGATGCCAAACCAGTTCGTGATCCTCAACGATGTCTGAATCCTAAAATGAAAGAAGTGGTAAGAAAAGAAATACTCAAGCTTATGGAGGCAGGTATAATTTATCCCGTTGCTGATAGTGAGTGGGTAAGTCCTGTCCATTGTGTCCCTAAGAAGGGAGGTATTACTGTTGTTCCTAATGATAAAGATGAATGGATTCCACAAAGAATTATCACAGGCTATAGGATGGTAATTGATTTCTACAAATTAAATAAAGCTACTAAGAAAGATCATTACCCCTTACCTTTTATTGATCAAATGCTAGAAAGATTATGCAAACATACACACTATTGCTTTCTAGATGGTTATTCTGGTTTCTCTCAAATACCTGTGTCGGCTAGAGATCAATCAAAGACTACTTTTACGTGCCCTTTTGGTACTTTTGCTTATAGATATATGCCTTTTGGTTTATGTAATGCACCTGCTACCTTTCAAAGATGCATGATGGCTATATTCTCTGACTTTTGTGAAAAGATTTGTGAGGTTTTCATGGATGATTTTTCCGTCTATGGTTCCTCTTTTGATGATTGCTTGAGCAATCTTGATCGAGTTTTGCAGAGATGTGAAGAAACTAATCTTGTCTTGAATTGGGAAAAGTGCCACTTTATGGTTAATGAAGGTATTGTCTTGGGGCATAAAGTTTCTGAAAGAGGTATTGAAGTTGATAAAGCCAAGGTTGATGCTATTAAAAGATGCCATGTCCCAAGGACATCAAAGGTATAAGAAGTTTCCTTGGTCACGCCGAATTTTACAGGAGGTTCATTAAGGACTTCTCAAAAATTTCCCGGCCTCTGACTAATTTATTGCAAAAAGATATACCATTTGTCTTTGATGATGATTGTGTAGAAGCATTTGAAATACTTAAGAAAGCATTAGTCTCTGCACCTGTTGTTGCCACCTGATTGGAATTTACCCTTTGAAATTATGTGTGATGCTAGTGATTATGCTGTAGGTGATGTTCTAGGGCAAAGAGTTGATAAGAAACTAAATGTTATTCATTATGCTAGTAAGACTGTAGACAATGCTCAAAGAAATTATGCTACTACTGAAAAAGAGCTTTTAGCAGTTGTATTTGCTTGTGATAAGTTCAGATCTTATATTGTTGATTCTAAAGTAACTATTCACACTGATCATGCTACTATTAAATATCTTATGGAAAAGAAAGATGCTAAACCTATACTTATTAGATGGGTTCTCTTGCTACAAGAATTTGATTTGAATATTGTTGATACAAAGGGAGCTGAGAACCCCGTTGTAGACAACTTGTCTAGGTTAGAGAATGTTCTTGATGACCCACTACCTATTAATGATGACTTTCCTGATGAACAATTAAATGTTATAAGTACTTATCGTAGTACTCCATGGTATGCTGATTATGCTAATTATATTGTTGCTAAGTTTATACCACCTAGCTTCACATACCAGCAAAAGAAAAAGTTTTTCTATGATTTAAGACATCACTTTTGGGATGACCCACATCTTTATAAAGAAGGGGTAGATGGTGTTATTAGACGTTGTGTACCTGAGCATGAACAGGAACAGATACTGCGCAAGTGTCATTCCGAATCTTATGGAGGACACCACGCTGGAGACAGAACTGCACATAAGGTATTGCAATCTGGTTTTTATTGGCCTACTCTCTTCAAAGATGCCCGTAAGTTTGTCTTGTCTTGTGATGAATGTCAAAGAATTGGTAATATTAGTAGACGTCAAGAAATGCCTATGAATTATTCTCTTGTTATTGAACCGTTTGATGTTTGGGGCTTTGATTATATGGGACCTTTTCCTGCCTCTAATGGATACACACATATTTTAGTTGCTGTTGATTACGTTACTAAGTGGGTAGAAGCTATTCCAACTAGTAGTGCTGATCATTACACTTATATTAAAATGCTTAAGGAAGTTATTTTACCGAGGTTTGGAGTCCCTAGATATTTAATGACTGATGGTGGTTCACACTTTATTCATGGTGCTTTCCATAAAATGCTTGCTAAGTATGATGTTAGTCATAGAATTGCATCCCCTTATCACCCACAGTCTTGTGGTCAAGTAGAGTTGAGCAATAGATAGCTCAAATTAATTTTGCAAAAGACTGTTAATAGGTCTAGAAAGAATTGGTCTAAGAAACTTGATGATGCATTATGGGCTTATAGAACTGCATATAAAAATCCTATGGGTATGTCTCCGTATAAAATGGTTTATGGAAAAGCATGTCACTTACCTCTTGAACTAGAACATAAGGCATATTGGGCTATTAAAGAGCTCAACTATGATTTTAAACTTGTCGGTGAGAAGAGGTTATTTGATATCAGCTCACTTGATGAATGGAGAACCCAAGCTTATGAAAATGCCAAGTTGTTTAAAGAAAAAGCTAAAAGATGGCATGAAAAAAGGATACACAAGCGTGAGTTTAATGTAGGTGATTATGTATTGCTATACAACTCTCGTTTAAGATTTTTTGCAGGAAAACTTCTCTCTAAATGGGAAGGCCCCTACGTTATCGAAGAGGTCTATCGTTCCGGTGCCATAAAAATCAACAACTTCGAGGGCACAAATCCGAAGGTGGTAAATGGTCAAAGAATCAAACATTATATCTCAGGTAATCCCATAAATGTTGAAACCAATATTATTGAAACCGTAACCCCGGAGGAATACATAAGGGACACTTTCCGGAACGTTTCAGACTCCGAAAAGGAATAGGTATGTGGTACGGTAAGTAAACCGACTCCAAAACAATTTTTAAGGCAATATCTCTCCGTTTTGGAATATTTCGAAAAATAGAAAAATAAGTAGCAGTCCGGGAAGGACACGAGGGCCCCACGAGGGTGGTGGGCATGCCCTACCCCCCTGGGCGCGCCCCCCTACCTCGTGAGCACCTTGTGTGCCTTCCGGACTCCGTTTTCTTGCACGATATGTATTTTGCTCGGTAAAAATTCTTTATATATTCTCCCGAAGGTTTTGACTCCCGTATCACGCAAATATCCTCTGTTTTTGTTTTCGAGCTGTTGCTACTGTAGATTAGAGCAAGATGTCTTCTCAAGAGTTAATCGGGGAGAGCTGGGTATCTAATCCGGCACCGGAACCAAGGGCAAACAGCGACGCTGACCACTTTGGGCCAGCAACGGAGGAAGAGATGGAAGCTGACTTGATGAGAGTAGATGCCATGGAGGATCAAGAAGTCACCTCTCGCCTCCGAGCTGGGTTCACGATGGGGGAACTACAGAGCTCAGCTATTCCAAACTTGGTTATCCCTTCTAATGTTAGATTTCTTTCTTATGAAAATATGAAGAGGAGTGTCACTTGTTCTCCCGCAGCTATGCAACACCCTTGGGTGCAAGGAGCTGTAGCTGTCACAGGAAAGCTTCGTAAGGAAATAATGGACCTCAAACAACAAGTCAATAAGCTCGAGGAGGAGAACCGCATCCTGAGGGGAATCATCGCCAATAATATTACACTGACAACAAAGAAGGAGACATAATCACATGGGTATGGGCACTCCCCTTGGCAACTGCCAAGCTTGGGGGAGGTGCCCCGGTATCGTATCACAATCACAACTCCTATCTTTACCATTTTTCTTAGTTCGATCCTATTAGTAGTATCTTGATCTAGTAGAATAAAGTTTATGGCATGATCTAGTTTTGAGTTTTGTTTTATGATCTCTCTTTGTAATCGAGTCAGTGAGCTATATATAATAAAGATTAGTGTTGAGTCAAGGGCTTGATTATTTTGCCATGATCTTGGGTGAATAAAAGAAAAGAGAAAAAGAATAAAAAGAAACAAAAATTTCATATTGATCTTATTGGGAGTAATGACTTCACATAGAAAGAGTATGATGATTAAAAGTTGTTGGGAGTTGGCAGACATAGCTTTGGTCATTGTTGCAATCAATAGGAAGTAATAAGCAAAGAGAGATTTTCACATATAGAAATATTATCATTGACATCTTTTATGATTGGGAGCACTCATTAAAATATGGCATGCTAAAGAGTTGATGTTGGACAAGGAAGACAACGTAATGAGTTATGTCTTTCTTATATCTGCGATAAAGTATGTTGTCATGGATCCTCTAACTTGTTGAGCTTGCCTTTCCCCCTCATGATAGCCAAATTCTCAACACCAAGTAGAAATACTACTTGTGCTTCCAAATACCCTTAAACCAGTTTTGCCATGAGAGTCCACCATATCTACCTATGGATTGAGTAAGATCCTTCAAGTAAGTTGTCATCGGTGCAAAGCAATAAAAATTGCTCTAAATATGTATGATTGATTGGTGTGGGAGAAATAAGCTTTATACAATCTTGTGATGTGGAAGTAATAAAAGCGACGGACTGCATAATAAAGGTTCATATCACATGGGGAAATATAAAGTGACGTTCTTTCGCATTGAGATTTTATGCATCCAACCATAAAAGTGCATGGCAACCTCTGCTTCCCTCTGCGAAGGGCCTATCCTTTATTATTATCTTCTACGTTATGCAAGAGTCATGGTGATCTTCACCTTTTCTTTTTCATTTTATCCTTTGGCAAGCTCAGCATGTTGGAAAGAACATGATATATATATATCTAATTGGATGTAGGGGAGCATGAACCATTATTGTTGACATTATCCTTGAGGTAAAAGGTTGTGGGGCAAAACTATAAGCCCCTATCTTTCTCTGTGTCCGATTAAAACTTTATAACCACAAGTATTGCGTGAGTGTTAGCAATTATGAAGGACTAAATGATAGTTGAGTATGTGGACTTGCTTTTTAGCTCTGACATAGACTCTTTCCGATGTTATGATAAATTGCAATTGCTTCAATGACTGAGATTATAGTTTGTCGGAGCCCAATAAGGTTTATGATCTATACTTTTGCATTGTGAATAGATCATCACTTGAACATAAGTAATCATATGACAAAATCTATATATGTTGCTGTTATGAGAATAATCATGATGCCTTCATGTCCGTATTTTATTTTTATCGATGCCTCTACCTCTAAACATGAGGACATATTTATTGTTATCGGCTTTTCACTTGAGGACAAGCGAGGTCTAAGCTTGGGGGAGTTGATACGTCCATTTTGCATCATGCTTTTATATCGATATTAATTGCATTATGGACTGTTATTTCACTTTATGTCACAATACTTATGGCTATTCTCTCTTATTTTACAAGGTTTACATAAGGAGGGAGAATGCCGGCAGCTGGAATTCTGGGCTGGAAAAGGAGCAAATATTAGAGACCTATTCCGCGCAACTCCAAAAGTCTTGAAACTCCATGGAAAATCTTAAAATAAATAAAGAAAAATCCTCGCCAAAGATGAAGGCCAGGGGGCCCACACCCTGCTCACGATGGTGGGGGGGGCCCTACCTCGTGGGCCCCCTGGTGGCTCTCTGATGTCCATCTTCTGCTATATGAAGTCTTTCGATGAGAAAAAAAATCAGAAGGAACTTTTCGGGACGAGACTCCGCGGCCACGAGGCGGAACCTTGGCGGAACCAATCTAGAGCTCCGGCAGAGATGTTATGCCGGGGATACTTCCCTCCGGGAGGGGAAATCATCACCATCGTCATCACCAACGCTCCTCTCATCGGGAGAGGGCAATCTCCATCAACATCTTCACCAGCACCATCTCATCCCCAAACCCTAGTTCATCTCTTGTATCCAATTCTTGTCTCAAAGTCCGGGATTGGTGCTAGTAGGTTGCTAGTACTGTTGATTACTCCTTCTAGGTTATGCTAGTTGGTTTATTTGGTGGAAGATCATATGTTCATATCCTATATGCATATTATTACCCCTCTGATTATGAACATGAATATGCTTTGTGAGTAATTACGTTTGTTCCTGAGGACAAGGGAGAAGTCTTTCTATGAGTAGTCATGTGAATTTGGTATTCGTTTGATATTTTGATAAGATGTATGTTGTCTAGCCTCTAGTGGTGTTATGTGAACGTCGACTACATAACACTTCACCATTATTTGGGCCTAGAGGAAGGCATTGGGAAGTAATAAGTAGATGATGGGTTGCTAGAGTGACAGAAGCTTAAACCCTAGTTTATGCGTTGCTTCGTAAGGGGCTGATTTGGATCCACATGTTTCATGTTATGGTTAGATTTACCTTAATACTTTTGTTGTAGTTGCAGATGCTTGCAATAGAGGTTAATCATAAGTGGGATGCTTGTTCAAGTAAGAACAGCACCCAAGCACCGGTCCACCCACATATCAAATTATCAGAGTATCGAACGCGAATCATATGAACGTGATGAAACCTAGCTTGACGATATTCCCATGTGTCCTCGGGAGCGCTTTTCCTATTGTAAGAGTTTGTTCCGGCTTGTCCTTTGCTACAAAAATGATTGGGACACCTTGCTGCACTTTATTTACTTTTGTTACTTGTTGCTCATTACAATCTATCTTATCACAAAACTATCTGTTACCACTTATTTCAGTACTTGCAGAGAATACCTTGCTGAAAACCGCTTATCATTTCCTTCTACTCCTCGTTGGGTTCGACACTCTTACTTATCGAAAGGACTACGGTAGATCCCCTATATTTGTGGGTCATCAGGGTTCAGTAATGCGTAGCGTGCAGCGCAATCGCTCGGGTTCAGTTAGAGCCCAATGCCTCGCTCGGGTTCAGTTAGAGCGCAACGCCTCGTGCACACGTGCGTACGTACGAGAGAAACACACATCGCTCGGCCCCCCGACCACCCACCGTAACCAGGAAATCCCTCGTTATTTTCCTCGCCCTCGCTTCTACCACGGTTTTCTCCATCATGGTTAGCCTAAAGAATGTCATGCAGCTACGTCTCCGGCCCGCCCAGGACGAAAAGCCCATTTTCGGTCATGATTTTTTGTCATAGAAGTAGGAGCCCACCACATCTATGATGATACCGGGTTTTGTCACAATTATCGTCATAGAAGTGTCATAAGCATGACAGAAAAAAGTTTTGTTCGGCCCAAAATGTCACGGATGTGTCTTTTATTTGTAGTGCATGGCCCATGTACCTTGTATGTATAGCAGCACATAGGAGCAATGGAAGAGATTGATGATCACTCATCAAATAATGCCCAGGAAACAAATCTAGACTCAATGAATGGTGAAGACCACTGACCCCAATAGACATCTCATTTATGACTCCATCCAATGATCAATTCCAGGATTTCAGGAGTATCGAGTCAGTGCACTATCTTCATCATCATTCACCGCTTTCCCGAAACTAACTGAAAAAGGGTCAGGTATACCTGCCTGATGAGATAGGGTTTTTCTAAAGCGGGAGCTGCTATCAGTAGTGGCAGGCCTTCTTCAAAGCACTGCAAGAAATTTCGGTTTAGCTCTGCCTATCACCCACAATCAGATTGCCAGACAGAACATGTGAATCAGTGTGTGGGGAGCTCCATGGGTTTAGCGGCAGTGTGTGTATCAGTAAGACCTGAGCGTGAGAGGTAACTTTTCCTGATCCATCCCGAAGGGTATTTTCCCTCTCTCGCCCCATCATGCTATAATTAAGAACCCCCCTAAACAATGACAGCGTACCGAGCGGGCCCTACGTCTATCGGGGAGCTCAAATCCTCACTAGAGTGAGGCCTCTCCGTTTGGATTTCGAGTCCAAAAGGCCCGGCGAAAGAGGATTTTCAGTCCTATGCCGGCTGCCAGCCAGAACGGGGGATTACCAATCAGCAAAGACAAGATCTCTTCTGATGATTTTTTTCACTAAAAGGTAGAAAAGAAGTTGGAGTCTTGGCAATGCAACACTACACTACGTAGGTACCTATGCATGCAGGTGCGGCGTCGGTCGGTCGTAGAAACAGCGGCAGCTAGCGAGAAGTTAACGGCACTGGCACGTCACTCGGTGGCAATTTCTCCTTAGGCGCATGTCTCAGCCTGCCGCATCCACTTCCTTCTATCAATTAGTGGAAGCCCCCAAAGAAGAAGAAGTTCTTTGCGCTAAATACCTTCTTTACAAGCCGTTCACGTTACATGCTAAATCAGGCTTTCGTTGGAAAAACCAACGCTGACGTCAAGATCAGTCTCCGTCGTCGGACAAAATAGCTGCTTAGTGACTAGGAGCGGAGCGCCCCTTTCTCGATGCAAACATAACAGCAATCTGCCAAAACAGTACAGTATGTAAAGAATGCAAGAGTATCAATACTTCCCTAACTCCAAAAGTTATGAAAAATTACCACACTGTAGAAAATTTATCAGAGCTTATTTTGCAAAAAGTTACAACATTTTATCACATTCTGACTTTTCTAGTGAATTTTTGCAACAGCAGTAACTTTCTGTTTTCAAACAACAACATGTATACTTACAAAATAAGCATGGCAAAGGCTATCATTGCCACTTTTATTGAAATAAAATATGAAAAAAATTATTCTAAATAATAGTAAGCAAATCCTAACAAAATAAAATGACTCTCCAAGTAAAACTCATATCATGGGACGAATGAAGACATAGCTCCAAGTGAAGTTACCGATAATGTTGAAGACAAAAGAGGGGATGACTTCCGAGGCATCCCCAAGCTTAGTTGCTTGGATCTTCCTTGAATATTATCTTCGGGTGCCTTGGGCATCCCCAAGCTTAGGGTCTTTTTACTCCTTGTTCTCCTCATATAGACATCTCAACCAAAACTTGAAAACTTCAATCACACAAAACTTAACGGAATTTTGTGAGATAGGTTAGTATGATAAAGAGCAAACCATTTCACTTTTGGTACCGTCAAAGACAAGATACATAATTGTTCTGCCACAATGTCTACTAAAGCATATCATTTCCACAATTTATATTGAGCATAGAAAAGAAGCAAACTATGCATTGAAAACAGAATCTGTCAAAAACAGAACAGTCTAAAGTAATATGTACTCCAACCATACTTGTGCTACTCCAAAAAATTTGAAAAATAGGAAAACCTGGGTAATTTTTCTATTAATCTTCTGCAAAAAGAATCAGCATTTTATCACGCTTCTGTTAAAATGAGAATTGTTTTCCTGAGTGCAAAAGTTTCTGTTTTTCAGCAAGATCAAATCAATTATCACAGTAAGCCATCCCAAAGGTCTTACTTGGCACTTTATTGAAACAAAAGCAATAAAACATGATTACTACAGTAGCCTAATCATGTGAACACACAAAAACAGTAGGTAAAAGTGTTGGGTTGTCTCCCAACAAGCGCTTTTCTTTAATGCCTTTTAGCTAGGCATGATGATTTCAATGATGCTCACATAAAAGTAAAGAATTGAAACATAACAAGAGCATCATGAAGTATATGACTACCACATTTAAGTCTAACCCAGTTCCCATGCATAGCGATTTTGTGAGCAAATAATTTATGGGAGCAAGAATCAACTAGCATAGGAAGGCAAAACAAGTGCATCTTCAAAAGTTTCAACACATAGAGAGGAAACTTGATATTATTGAGATATGTAGAAGCATATGTTCCTCCCTCATAGTAATTTTCAGTAGAATCATGAATGAATTCGACAATATAGCTATCACATAAATCACTCTTTTCATGATCTACAAGCATATAAATTTTATTACTCTCCACATAAACAAATTTCTTCCCATCAATAGTGGTGGGAGCAAACTTAACAAAATAACTATCATGAGATTTAAAATTAAAATCATGATGAAAAGTTGCATGGTTATCATTATTATTTATAGCATACATGTCATCACCATAATCATCATAGATAGCAACTTTGTTGTCATGGTCAATTCCAACCTATTCCAAGATAGTGGATTCATCACTAAATAAAGTCATGACCTCTCCAAATCCACTTTAATCATTATAATCATCATAAATAGGAGGCATGCACTCATTATAAAAACTTTGCACATCAAATCTTGGGGGACTAAAAATATCATCTTCATCAAACATAGCATCCCCAAGCTTGTAGCTTTGCTTATCATTAGCATCATGGATATTCAAACAATTCATACTAACAACATTGCAATCATGCTCATCATTTATGCCAAATTTTTTATTGAATTCTTCTTCTAACCATTGAGCATAATTTTCCGAACCATCATTTTCAATAAAGATATTATAAAGATGATCAATAATATCATGCTACCTCAATTCCATTTTTTATGTAGTTTTCTTTTATAAACCAAACTAGTGATAAAAAACGAAACTAAAAGACTCGATTGCAAGATCTAAAGATATACCTTCATGCACTAACCTCCCCGGCAACGGCGCCAGAAAAGAGCTTGATGTCTACTATGCAACTTTATTCTTGTAGACACGTGTTGGGCCTCCAAGCGCGGTGTTTTGTAGGACAATAGCGATTTTCCCTCAAGTGGATGACCTAAGGTTTATCAATCCATGAGAGGTGTAGGATGAATATCGTCTCTCTCAAACGACCCTGCAATCAAATACAAGAAATCTCTTGTGTCCCCAACACACACAATATAATGGCAATTTGTATAGGTGCACTAGTTCGGCGAAGAGATGTTGATACAAGTGTAATATGGATGGTAGAAATATATTCTTATAATCTTAATAAATAAAAACAGCAAGGTAGCAAATAGTAAACGGGCACAAAAACGGTATTGCAATGCTTGAAAAAGGCATAGGGTCCATACTTTCACTATGCAACCTCTCAACAACGCTAATATAATTGGATCATACAACCGTCCCTCAACGTGCAACGAAGAATCACTCCAAAGTTCCTATCTAGCGGAGAACATAAGACAGAATTGTTTGTAGGGTATGAAACCACCTCAAAGCTATTCTTTCCGATCAATCTATCCCAGAGTTCGTACTAAAAAACACGAAGCTATTCTTTCCGATCGATCTAACCAAGAGTTCGTACTAAAATAACACAAAGCAAATTCAGATTCATAATATTTAATCCAACACAAAGAACTTCAAAGAGTGCTCCAAGATTTCTAGCGGAGAAACAAAGACAAGAACATGCATCAACCCGTATGCATAGATTACCCCAATGTCACCTCGGGAATCCACGAGTTCAGTGCCAAAACATATATCAGGTGAATCAATACGATACCCCATTGTCACCACGAGTATTCAATTGCAAGACATATATCAAGTGTTCTCAAATCCATAAAAGTATTCAATCCGATAACCACAAAATCTCAAAGGGGAAAAACTCAATTCATCACAACAAGATAGAGAGGGGAAAACACCATATGATCCGACTATATTAACAAAGCCCGCGATACATGAAGATCATGACATCTCAAGAACACGAGAGAGTGAGATTTAACACATAGCTACTCGTACAAACCCTCACCCAGAGGGTGGACTACTCCCTCCTCATCATGGTGGCCACCGGGATGATGAAGATGGCCACCGGAGATGATTCCTCCCTCCGACAGGGTGCCAGAACGGGGTCTAGATTGGTTTTCGGTGGCTACAGAGGCCTACGGCTGATCTAGGTTAACCCCGAGGGTTTTTGGAATACTTGGGAATTTATAGGGTAAAGAGGGGGTGTGGGAGGCCACCGAGTTCTGGTCCATAAAAAATCTCCAAAAAGTTTCGCGGTGTTTGGACTCCGTTTGATATTGATTTCCTGCGGTGTAAAAAACAAGCGAAAAACAGCAACTGCCACTGGCACTAGGTCAATAGGTTAGTCCCAAAAAATGATATAAAGTTGCTATAAAATGATTGTAAAACATCCAAGAATGATAATATAAAAGCATGAATACTTCATAAATTATAGATACGTTGGAGATGTATCACCCGGCACCCTACCGGAGGGGGAAATCATCACCGGTGGCCATCTTCATCATCCTGGCGGCCACCATGATGAGGAGGGAGTAATCCACCCACGGGGCTGAGGGTTTGTACCAGTAACTATGTGTTTAATCTCTCTCTCTTGTGTTCTTGAGATGTCACGATCTTGATGTATCGCGGGCTTTGTTAATATAGTTGGATCATATGGTGTTTTCCCCTCTCTATCTTGTTGTGATGAATTGAGTTTTCCCTTTGAGATTTCGTTCTTATCGGATTGAATACTTTTATGGATTTTAGAGCACTTGATATATGTCTTGCATATGAATACCCGTGGTTACAATGGGGTGTCATATTGATTCACTTGATATGTATTTTGGCACTCAATTCACAGATTCCCAAGGTGACATTGGGGTAATCTATGCATAGGGGATGATGCACGTTCTCGTCTTTTGTTTCTCCGGTAGAAATCTTGGGGCACTCTTTGAGGTTCTTTGTGTTGGATTGAGTAATTATAATCTAAATTTGTTTTGGTGTTATTTTAGTACGAACTCCTGATAGATCGATCGGAAAGAATAACTTGTGTTATTTTAGTACGAACTCTTGATAGATCGATCGGAAAGAATAACTTGGTGTTATTTTAGTACGAACTCTTGGATAGATCGATCAGAAAGAATAGCTACAAACAATTTCTTCTTATGTTCTACGCTAGATAAGAACTTTGGAGTGATTCTTCATCGCACGTTGAGGGATGGTTATGTGATCCAATTATATTAGCATTGTTGAGAGATTTCACTAGCGAAAGTACAAACCCTAGGCCTCATTTCCAAGCATTGCAATACCGTTTGTGATTACTTTTGTTACTTGCTACATTGCTGTTTTTTGTTGTTACTATTAAAAAAACCAATATCTACTATCCATACTACACTTGTATCACCATCTCTTTGCCGAACTAGTGCACCTATCACTGGTGCGCGTCGGTCCTAAACAAACTGTTTTTAACCTCTTTCCGCGATGGCATATGGAACCGTCTCCAAGTGAGTGTGGGCGATAGGGGGGTCCTTCCCACACGACCCAGTAACCATTGGGGATAGGGAGCCTTGATGCATATAGTTGTCCCTGTATAACCATTCCCGATATCTCGAATATCCCAAACGCTTCATCCTTGCTACTCATTTGTGCTCGCATTGCCATCACAGTCGAAGTTTTGTGGTTGTGCCTAAAACCAGGCAGATTCTAGGCACGGGAGCTTTCCAGGCAGATTCCAGGCACGGGAGATTTACGATGCCTGGCACATCACAAATAGTTCATGATTATAAACCATGTACGATAGGTAGACAATCACACACATTTAGTTTTCGGGCACCGTATGTGATAGTGTCTGACATCATGCATGCTTTGCGAACGGCAACTGTGTGCATGCTTGCACATGTTGCCTCTCTATGAACTGTCTCAAATTATGGTGTATATCCCAAACGTTTGTGTTTTACCAACCGTGTGTGCCGTAATGACCTGCACAACGTAATTTCTCCCTAATTTAATTGCTGATATTTAAAATTGTACCTAATTTAAACTTGAAAGTAGCCTATAGCTTTATTCATATTCATCAGGTTCAAACAAACAATGCATTATTCGATTCACAGGTACATATGTTTAAGAATTACAGAAGCACCAAATAAAGAATGATGTACCAGGGTTCTATACTTGTACTGTTACAGATGGTAAAGAAAGAGGCGACAGACATTCCAGTTGCTTAACAAGGTGAAGCGGAATGGCCCTATTGTGCTCTCCTGGATGTAGAAGGCATGCATGACTCTAGTCCAAGCCCTTGTGATGGTCGTCCGCCAATCATGTAGTTTGAGAGGTAATCTTTAGTAAACTGCTTCAGGATGCACTGCAAAAGAAAAAAGATTTAGATATTGTCATCTAACACAACTCATTATGGGCAGTAAAAAGAAGGCTATAGGGTTCTTACTTACCATCCTGCAGTTCACTGTTGTCTTGCATAAAGTGTAAACAAATAGTTCTATTGACATCTTTTGACCCATTTTAGTAACAATCTTTATCTTTTTCCTCACTTGATGTTGGTTCATGAATATCTCATTGCCCCATGTGCAGAAAGGGTCGAAGTGTGGATCTTTGGCAATGATATATGTACCTAAAAGCACTAAGTTAATATTAGAAGCTAAACAACAATTGAAAAATGATGTAGTACAACATTCCATCCATCCCATTATGTAAGATTTTATTACATGTATATCTAGACATCATCAGAACATTAAGGTAACACTCTTCCTTGTTGTTATGTAGCCTGGGATTGCATATTTAGTCATTCAGTACAATGCATGTTGCTAAACAACAATTGAAAAACAAAAAGGCATGTTAACTGCAATATCCTTAACAGCAACCAAATATCGTAATTGATAGTGGTATTGTTGAAACTGTTATTGATGAAATTGAACTACACAGCAAATAGTTGCACATATAGAGCATCACATTGTGAAGAACTGAAATAAACAAGTCATAAGGACATCTCTAGGCGATCCTTCAAAAGTTAAAGGACTAAAACCCTTAGTGGATATATATATATATATATATATATATATACTCCAACAACTTTTGGCCTTTTCTAGTCGATCCCCTAAACTTAAGGTTGTAAACTTCAATTTGATCAAGTTCAAAGCAGGTTCAACCGAAAGTAGCATGCATTCAAACATAAATATAGATAGTTTTGCATAACCGAACATAAAACATAAATTTTAACTAAGCTAAACTACTTTCGGTCGAAGTAGAGGTCGAGCCAATCCTTCCTCGTCATGTACGGTGTGCCGCGAGCTGGGTCCGGGCCAGTACCGTCGTCGGGGTCGTTGGGGAAGGCACTCCTCCACTCGTCGACGTCGATCTCCTCATCCTGGGGCCCATCTCGACGCCCTCCGCACCGCCGTTGTTGCCGCCTTTGACCTCGCCATCAGAGGAGAGCACGATAACCTCGCCGCCCTTCGCGTCGCCATCATCACAACCTTCGACCCCGTCATCGAAGGAGAGTGCGATAACCTCGCCACCCTCCGCGCCGGCAAAGATCGCCCGCTCCGCCTCCACGATCTCCAGGTGCTGTCGGGGGAGCTCTTTCATGTAGGCCTCATCGGCGGCCTCGGCCTCGAGACGCTCTCACGCCTCACGGTCCTCCCGCGCCATAGCCGAGCTCACCACCCTGGCTCCGGTGAAACGAGGTGGACCGGACATGTGCCGAAGGGGAAATTGAGCCTAGCCGCCGCGCCGTGGTAGCGGACCTGCCAGTGGTCGTACTCCATGGCCGTGAGATCGGCCGTGTGGAAGCTACAGAGCCACCGGCAGGTGTGGGTCTCTCGATCTGTAATCTCGGCGACCCACGTCCCCCACCGCCGCTGCCGGAACCTGAGGTAGGACTTCGTCGGCTATCGGGTCCGGGGGAGGATGGGGAAGTCCTCGAACCGGCGTAGGGGCGCGGCAGCGGACGGATCGGGGGACCGGTGACGGGGGATCAGGCCCGCGGAGGACGACGGGGACACCTCGTCGGCCACCTCGGCAGCGTCGGGCGAAAAGGACACGATAAACCTCTTTTTGGCCATTGGCTACTCGAGCTCCCCGGTACACAGGCAGAGGTTGAGGATGGAGGCGCCGACGATGGCGGCGACCTACCAATGGTTTCGAGGGTTGTGTGTGTCCGTGTGAGCAGAGGTTGTGTTTGAGGAAATACTGCGACAACTGAAAATTTTACTAGGCGGGAGTAACAAGGCGGGGCTACTGAAAATTAGGATCAAGGGCGAGCAGATATTTTTTAGATTGCGAGGGATGCAGAGGCGGGATTAAAATGCTGGGGCTACTGAAAATTTGAATCAAGGGACTGAAGCAGAGAGGGATGCAGAGGCGGGAGTTTTGGGGGAGCAAGCTAGTGTGCTTGACACGCCGGCTGTGGACTCTAGCCGACACACCTTCTCCCGTAAGCCATAGGCGTACTATACACCGACGGTGCTCCAAGATATTTTGTACTACATCTCACATGGTTGCTGATAATAAACTATGTGCGATCTACTTAATTTTTCATCTTGATTTGAATTACATAATGGGGTCACATCGGCAATGGATGATGTTTGAATTGCTAGACCTTTTATCTATAGTGAACATGCAATTGTATGTGTGTCGTAAAAGAATTGGAATTATTCGGGGTTCGTTTTGACATATCGTACATTAAACTGGTTTTCTAGCCATTTTAGGTGCACAATTCAAAATTAAACTGCATGCACATGCTCCGGTGCATACAAATTGGTTGAAAAATAAAATATGTGTCCTTCAATGCATGCTTAGGTCCCATGGAAGAAATGGGAATGAATTTTTCGGGGTTTGTTTGGCCTTTTTATACATTAACTAGGTTTTCTAGGCATTTTACGTGCATAATTCAAATTTGAACTATAAGCACATGCTCCAATGCACCAAAGTTGGTTTAAAAATCACATGTGTGTCCTTGGGTGAATTTCTAGGTCCCATGCAAGAGATGGGAATGAATTTCAAACACCAGGGCACTGTTGATTTCCGACAAAATGTTGAGATGCCTAGTTTTTAAATTCTAGTAAATCCTAAACTTGTCTGAAATTTATGAAACTTGGCATGTTATCATGGAGCGGCATCAACATGCCGTGGTGAAAATTTTGCCCCTTTTGGGGCAGGTTTGGGTATAAGCTTCTCACAAATCAGAGCTTCTCACAACAAGCATGATGGTTTCGGTAGGGAACGTACCACCTTTGGGGACGAGACAATATCCGTCGCCTCTTATTGCTTTCAAAAAAAAATCTCGTGTCAACATAGAACAACAAGAGTGTTGTGTCAATTTTTGGGATTTTTTAGGGTTCGTTTGGACATTTTTATGCATTAACTGGGTTTTCTAGGCATTTTATGTGCATAATTCAAATTTGAACTACAAGCACATGCTCCAATGCACCAAAGTTGGTTGAAAAATCACATGTGTGTCCTTGGGTGAATTCTAGGTCCCATGCAAGAGATGGGAATGAATTTCAAACACCATGGCACTGTTGATTGCTAGCAAAACGTTGAGATGCCTGGTTTTTAAATTCTAGTAAATCCAAAACTCATTTGAAATTCATGACACTTGGCATGCTATCATGGCGCGGCATCAACATGCCGTGTTAAAAAAATTTGTCCCATTTGGGGCAGGTTCGGGTATATGCTTCTCACAAACCAGAGCTTCTCACAACAAGCATGATGGTTTCGGTAGGGAACGTCCCACCATTGGGGACGAAATGATATCCGTTGCCTCTTATTGCTTTCAAAAAATTTCTCGTGTCAACATAGAACAACAGGAGTGTTGTGTCAATTTTTGGGATTTTTCAGGGTTCGTTTGGACATTTTTATGCATTAACTCGGTTTTCTAGGCATTTTATGTGCATAATTCAAATTTGAACTACAAGCACATGCTCCAATGCACCAAAGTTGGTTGGAAAATCACATGTGTGTCCTTGGGTGAATTTCTAGGTCCCATGCAAGAGATGGGAATGAAATTCAAACACCATGGCACTGTTGATTGCCGGCAAAATGTTAAGATGCGTGGTTTTTATATTCTATTAAATCCAAAACTCGTCTGAAATTCATGAAACTTGGCATGCTATCATGGAGCGGCATGAACATGCCGTGGTGAAAATTTTGTCCCATCTGGGGCAGGTTCGGGTATAAGCTTCTCACAACAAGCATGATGGTTTCGATAGGGAACGTATCACCTTTGGTGACGGGACAATATCCGTTGCCTCTTATTGCTTTCAAAAAATTTCTCATGCCAACATAGAACAAGAGGAGTGTTGTGTCAATTTTTGGGATTTTTCGGGGTTCATTTGGACATTTTTATGCATTCACTGAGTTTTCAATGCATTTATGTGCATAATTCAAATTTGAACTACATGCACATGCTCCAGTGCATATAAATTGGTTGAAAAATCAAATATGTGTCCTTGGTGCATGCTTAGGTCCCATGCAAGAAATGGGAATGAATTTCAAACTCCAGGGCACCGTTTATTGCCGGCAAAACATTGAGATGCCTCATTTTTAAATTCTAGTAAATCCAAAACTAGTCCGAAATTCATGAAACTTGGCATGCTATCATGGAGCGGCATCAACATGTCGTGTTAAAAAAGTTGTCCCATTTGGGGTAGGTTCGGGTACATGCTTCTCACAAACCAGAGCTTCTCACAACAAGCATGATGGTTTCGGTAGGGAACGTCCCACCTTTGGGGACGAAACGATATTCATTGCCTCTTATTGCTTTCAAAAATTTTCTCGTGTCAACATAGAACAACAGGAGTGTTGTGTCAATTTTTGGGATTTTTCAGGGTTCGTTTGGACATTTTTATGCATTAACAGAGTTTTCAATGCATTTATGTGGATAATTGAAATTTGAACTACATGCACATGCTCCAGTGCATATAAATTGGTTGAAAAATCAAATCTGTGTCCTTGGGTGCATGCTTAGGTCCCATGCAAGACATGAGAATGAATTTGAAACACCAGGGCACCGTTGATTGCCGGCAAAACATTGAAATGCCTCGTTTTTAAATTCTAGTAAATCCAAAACTCATCTGAAATTCATGAAACTTGGCATGCTTTCATGGAGCGGCATCAACATGTGGTGGTAAAAATTTTGTCCCATTTGGGGCAGGTTTGGGTATATGCTTCACACAAACCAGAGCTTCTCACAACAAGCATCATGGTTTCGGTAGGGAACATCCCACCTTTAGGGCCGAAACGATATCCACTGCCTCTTATTGCTTCCAAAAAATTTCTCGTGTCAACATAGAACAACAGGAGTGTTGTGTCAATTTTTGTGATTTTTCGGGGTTCTTTTGGTCATTTTTATGCATTAATTGAGTTTTCAATGCATTTATGTGCATAATTCAAATTTGTACTACATGTACATGCTCGACTGCATATAAATCGGTTGAAAAATCTAATCTGTGTCCTTGGGTGCATGCTTAGGTTCCATGCAATAAATGGGAATGAATTTCAAACACCAGGGCACCGTTGATTGCTGACAAAACATTGAGATGCCTGGTTTTCAAATTCTAGTAAATCCAAAACTTGTTTGAAATTCATGAAACTTGGCATGCTATCATGGAATGGCGCCCGACATGATGTGGTATTTTTCGTGTCCATTTTGAGAGAAGGCGCACTCGAATAATGACAGCCAACAAAGGCATTTTGAAAAAAGAGCTGCCACTTAATATCTCAAACGTTTGTATAATTCAAAACGTGTGTGTTCTATTAACCATTCACGTGACGCCACGTGTCTTCATTTTAATGGTTGTACGAGGTGTCGTGCGGACAGCTGCTTGACCTTGACGGAACGGGAGGTGTGTGAGCGCAGTCCGGTGCGCAGGCTGACCGAGAGACATGCAAGCTGTCCTCCAATGCGCAGGCTCACCGGGAAGCGTGCAAGCTTTACGCTGTGCAGGCTCACTAGGAAGCGAGCCCTTTTACTTCCATGGCCGCCCGCCTTCCTCTCCATTAATGTCGCCCGAGCCGTTGTTTAATACGGGCAGCCTTATTATTCGCCTCCCATTCCCCTTCCCCCCGCAGACCTCCACCGCCATGGCGCAGAATGATCATCTGCCACTAGTCTTCAAGTTTGGTGAAGTCCACTCCGAGCCGGAGGAGATAGAAAATAAGGAGGAATGGGGCCTCATGAACATGGCCTAGAACGAGCTGGCTGCGGCGGTTGCTGCCCCCGTTCCCGTCCCAGCTCCCATCCACGCGCCCGCGCCAGCGACCATCCCCGTAGCATTGACGGGCTGGTCGCAGAGCACTATCGCTGAGCTGGAAGCTGCGGGCGTCACCGAGAACTCCGCAGACCTGCGCGAGCTCGTGTACATGCCAGCGCCAACGCCAGCGCCCGTGCCCGTGCGCGCCCCTCCACCCATCGTGCCGCCGGTCCTCGTGCATTTGGCTACATCCACCGCGCCCGTGTGTGCCCCTCCACCCACCGCGGCGACGGTCCGAGTGCGTTTGGCTGCACTCGCCGCGCCCGTGCCCGTGACCGTGCGCCCCCCCCTCAGCGGCATGGGACGCTACCGTCGACCGCTACCTCTCAGCGGAGCCAGTTGCCGTCCTCCCGCGCCCCGCCCGTCGATCGCGCGACGACATGATGTTTGATTTACAAGTGAAGAAAATTTTGTGCTGCCTTGAAGACTTCAACAACGGCGTCCTGGAGGACGACAACGACAACGACGGTGCGGCACGCCGCCTCCGCCGCCACCGGAAATAATTTTTTGGGGGTTTAATACTGTATCTCGAATTCTCGATCATATGAATATAAATTCGTAGTGTGACTGAATGAAAGATATGGTTTGAATGAACTTGCATTTTTCTCTCTTAATGTACAGACTTATCAAACGAGTTTCTTTTGAAAAAAACATCAATGGTTTTTAAATATAAAACACTCATTGCAAACGTTTTAGTTAGAACACCCGTATGCAAACCGACAGCTTCCCCAGGAAGCCAAGGGAAAATGTCTCGAGCAGGATTTCTACATCCCTTCAACGCAAACGGTTGTTTTGCATGACCTGGGTGCAACCACGTACAAACAATTGGGTAAGATTTGCATATCTGTCATTTTGGGTATGTTGCCATTTCTCAAGCTGGAAAGATTGACATTTGTTTATCTAGTAACATTTCCATTTGTCAACCTTGTAACACTGCGATTTGTCAAAATATGCAGCTACAAATCACTAGCACTATCTAATTTTTGTAACTAAAATCACTAGCACTGTTCATATGGACACCACTAGCAGGCGTGAGTTCATGGACGCATATTCAAATGTACCATTGATTACATACAACAAGTCATCAACCCACAACGACAACGAGGATACACGTTGTATTATAGATCATTTTCAACAAGACATTCTAGTAAAGTGTTTCTCACACAAGAAATAACAAAGCAATGAAATGAACTTCATCTCAACCACTCATCGGCATTGAAAACGCTTGCTTTGAACTAGAAGTGATTCTCTGGGAAGGGACAGCTACTGTCAATCTCGAGACCAACGCAGGACTGATCATCCAGGCTGAAGCGACCTACTATAGCACGACCAGGGTAGGGAACCACCGCAATGCCCGAGGTATAGATACAATTGCTTCTCATAAATGGTAGTAATGTTGTGTCAACAGCAGCTGGATCATCTTCCACCATCATTGGATAGTTTTGTCCAAGGAAGAGCGAGTTTCCTCCACAACTTTCAACACTGAACCAGGGAGAGGGGTGTTGGCGCTAGTACACCAGTATCCATCCCGAATACCCTACAACGGATGTTGGAATAGGTCCGGAGAGTGCGACCATATGAGACAACACCTGCTTCCTTAGTAACAACAGCAGTGCCCCGTATACAAACAAGAAGAGGTGATCCATCGGAATAAGTTGCCAGGCGCCACTGAGTATATGGGTCCTGCTCGTCCTCATGCTCGTGAATAAAATTTTCAAGTATAGGTGGTGGAATGTCCACAGGACCATGGAAACACAGAAGGTCAATTAGTAAAGGGAAACTAGCTAACCCACATGCATGTGGATGAAACAATTATAGTTATGGTGGAAGACAAATGTACCGAAATCATGAGAATTCCATGCAAAAAACAGTGTCACGAGTGGTGGCAGCAAACACAAGATCCTCGTATTGAATTGCATCATAGTACTCATCCGTGTATAGAAACTGATTTTTGAGCAATATCCATCGAGGCGTGGAAGTAAGGAAGGCAACAAGCTTGTCGAAGATAGCAACAACTTCATAGTTCGTGTAATCCCAAGAGTGGTTGGAACTCGACAAATTGCTATCTTCCGTAGACGACAGTTACCATGATCGTATTTGAACTCACGTAGACCATCTATGTGCTCAACCTCTGGGCAGTCTGAGATTTTTGGAAGTGGAACCCGGTGATGAGTGTACACTTTCACAAGTTCCCACTCGCAGTTGTAGCCAATATAAACAACCCAATCTCTATTTGCGCCTGCCCAAGCCTTGCCCTCAAGCAATGGCATCTTAACATCATACGTATCATTATCAAGCGGCATCAACTTACACAAGGCGAGGCTTCCCTCTTCCCCATGCCAGTCAGCAGGGTCACGGCAAAGAAGATAGGGGAGATCAAACCGCTCGTAGACCCTTGGGTTCCTTGTAATGATGTTATTAGTTGAGTCGAGAATGGTCTTGAACGAACCTGCCATGCTAGCCGAGGTGATGACGTCGCACCGATCAATGAGTTCCTCCACCGTGTCAGCATTCAGATCGGGGCAAGAATAACGGGGTCGTTTCTAGCTTGTTCCCTCCATGGAGAAGATGATCAAACAATGGCAGAAGGAAGGGTGAAGGCAAATGGAGGAGGGATGAAGAGCTAGCGTGCGACAGTAGTTCCAAATCAAGGGGGAAAGGCGAAGAGTTGGTGGACGGTTGCCACGGTACACGAAGAGGCGCCTAGGGAGCGAATGGTTGCCACGGAGGTCACACACTGACGACAAGGGCCGAGTGAACCGCATGCAATCCCATCGCACAACACACACGTCTTGTTAAGTTGAACCATTTCTGTACTCTTGTGTCAATGCAAACAGTTCATCTGAGTTAACGGCATGCCGTATATCCCACACACCTTGATCTGGCTAACCGTTTCTTTTGTGTTTCCTAATCACAAACAGTTCATCCGACTGAACTGTATCCTGTATATCGCACACACCTTCATCTGGCTTCCTGTTTATTTTGTGTTGCCTAATCAAAAATAGTTCATCCGAGTGAACCATATGCTGTGTATCGCACACGCCTTCATCTGGCTGCCAGTTTATTTTGTTCCTCCTCATCGCAAAAAGTTAATTGAACTGAACCGTATGCCCTTCATCACACACACACAACTAAAACCTGAACCGTGTTTGATGCATTCGTCATCGCAAACGTTTTATACGTTTCTGACGGTTTTCATACAGCACAGGTATGGGGTCCTTCCCGCATGACCCAGAAATCGTTGGGGATAGGCCCTCCTGGGACACAGGCTGGGGCCGTGTGCGATCGGGCAAGGCATCGAAACCCAATCATTTCCGTAGGTATGTACATCCCACACAGTAATCCGAGAAAATTGTTTCCGTAGGTATGTACATCCCACATGGTGAATCCCAAAAAATCATTTCCGTAGGTATGTAAATCCCACATGGTGAATTGCAAAAAATCATTTCTATAGGTATGTACATCCCACGCGGTGAATCCTAGAAAAACATTTCCGTACGTATGTATATCACACACAGTTCTTTGTGTGGAAACGTTTGTGCAAGGTGGCCTAACACAAATAGTTCGCTGCCGGAAGCCATGTGTGATTGTTAGTTGATCGAACACGCCTACTTTCTAGAAAATGTGCTGGTTGTTTGAGTCATTGCCCAAGGTGGTGTATGAGTAACTGTCTGCAATAGAAAACCCCAATAAGCAGGGTAATTAGCCTATTATTGATGATCCATGTACTAATCAAAATGATATTTCTTATAAAACACGCCAGATATTTCATATCCGTATAAAAGCAACCAGGATTTCATAATCGAATTACATCAGATAACTTCGGAACTCAGTTATGCCATTACACAACAGCACCAAGTTTCACATGCAGCATAAAAAACCTTTGGAAAGTAGCATCATACACGGTAAATAGACAGATGAATCTCATCTGGGAAACTGCAGAAGCGGAAGGCAAATATTGAGCCTTTAGTGATGTTGAATGTCCTTGCAACTTTAGGCCAGTGGCTATGGATAATTTCCTGCCCAACCTTCGTCCTCTTCAGCAAGACTTCAATATTGTACCGTGGGTGTTGAATGAATACCTTCCTCACCTCTTGACCATGAAGGTGGTTTGAGAGGTAATCATCGGTGAACTGCTTTGAAAAGTACTGAAAACAAAGCTATGCATAAATCGCTGTTGTAAATTTTGAAATGGCGCAAGGGGTAAAAACAAGGTAAAAGATTTGGTACCATCCTATAGTTGAGAGATGTCTTCTTCATTGTGCAAACAAAGATCTTGCTGTTATTCATCGCAAGTTTCTTCATCCTAACAATCTTTCTGAGTTTTTTGACTTGACTAATATTCATGGACATCTCATTTCCCCATATGCAAAATGGGTCGAACAGTGGGTCTAAGCCTCTGGCAGCAGGACCTACATGCGCAAGACCAAATTGTAAGAAACCTAAATATTAGAATGATTCCTGCAACTGCACAATAATGTGCTATTAGCAAAAGGACCCTGCTTGAACAAACCTTGATGGTAAACCGCACTGTCTCCCATTGTTTCCCTACAACACACATAAGGAAGATCTTGATCAGGTTAACTGAGAGTTTCCATACTATCAGTAGAATATGTATTGAGTACAGCCAAATTCGATTGGTGTCACATGCATAACAATACAATATTTTACCCACAATAAATGAAAATCAAATTGCAGAACTGAACCAAACAGTTAACTGGACAACAGACCAAATGAACCAAAATAGTTAACTGAGCACGACATTGCAGAATGGAAACATGTACTAGAATATAAGATAGTTAACAAAACAAAGAATGCTTGAGAACAGTACTACGAAATGTAGCAATTGTTGGACCAAAGTGTTAACGGAACATTACATTTCAGAGGACCAAACTGTTAACTGAACATCAGATTGCATATTAACATTACAGAGGACAAATCACTAGAATGCACTGGTGGTGGCCTCGAGAAAACAGCACGAACTATATTTTAAAGTAGACAACCGCGTGGCGGTGTCGATGGTGGCCTCGAAGACAAGGTGCTCCTCCAAGATCTGGCGATCGACACGCATGGCAGCCATAGCGACCTTGCGCGTGCGTGCGGCCGCATGCTACTAAGCTCCACATTATACTGCATGCAAAATGGATGTGGGCGGCGCCTAATTGTATGAGGGGGCAGTGATTTTGGTGGAAGGTGTCGCGCCGTCGGTCGGGGCATGTGAGACGGGAAAGGAGGAGGATGGTGTGGGTGGGGTGTGGATTAGCTGACCATATCGACGAGGTCGCGCAGCAAGAAGATGGGTCGGCGGCGAGGAGGCCGCGCAGCAAGAAGAAGGGCCAGCGGCGAGGAGGCAGCGCGGCAAGAAGAAGGGTCGCCGGCGAGGAGGCGGCACTGCAAGAAGAAGGGTCGCCGGCGAAGAGGCGGCGCTTCAAGAAGAAGGGTATCTGGCGAGGAGGCGACGCTGTAAGAAGAAGGGTCGCCGGAGAGGCTAAGCCGCCAGCAAGCAGCAGTGAAGGTTTGAACTTGGAAAGCAAGGAGGAACAGTGGAAATGTGGCTTTTGGTAGGAGGGAGGGGCGGGGAGATATATATTTCCGCGGTGGCAAAAAAAATTGCTCGGTGCCGCGAGAAACAGGTGCACAAGTGTGGTTCAAGAGGGGGCGGTGGACTGTAGACGACGAAGCTTCCTGCGTAAGCCACACAAGACGGTGCGCCAAGATATTTTATATCGCATCTCACACGATTCTTTCTAGTAAACTGTTTGTGGTATGCTTGATTTTTTTCCATTATGTTTTGAAAGACAAAATGGTGTTACGGAGGGAAAGGATGGTGTTTGAATTGCTAGAACATTTACGTACAGTGAACATGCAACTAGTACATGAGTGTCATGCTAAATTTTGGAATTATTCTGGGTTCATTTGGCATTTTTATGCATTAATTGAGTTTCTGGGCATTTAATGTGCATAATTCAAATTTGAACTACAAGAACATGCTCCAATGCACGAAAGTTTGTTGAAAAATCACATGTGTGTCTTTGGGTGAATTTATAGGTCCCATGCAAGAAATGAGAATAAATTCAAACATCTGGGCGTCGTGGCTCGGCCAAAAAGATTGAGAAAATTGGTTTTTAAATTCCTATAAATCCAAAACACGCCTGAAAATCACGAAACTTGGCATGGTGTCATGACATGGCACCAACATGTTGCGGTAATTTTTTTGGCCGAATTGGGACAAGCTTTGGTGTAAGCTTCTTGCAAACGGGAGCTTCCCTCAAGGAGGCTCGTGGTTCCAAGAGGGAACGTGTCACCTCCGTGTGCGAAATGAGATACGTACACTGCCTTCTCCTGCCTTAATTTTTTTACACAGACAGATTAGAACAAATAGAAGTATCATGCTAATTTTTGGAATTATTCTGGGTTCGTTTGGCCTTTTTTATATATTAATTGAGTTTTTGCGCATTTAATGTGCATAATTCAGATTTGAACTACAAGCACATGCTCCAGTCCACCAAAGTTGGTTGAAAAATCACATGTGTGTCCCTGGGTGTATTTATAGGTCCCATGCAAGACATGGAAATGAAATTCAAACATCTGGGCATCCTGGCTCGACCGGAAAGATTGAGAAACTTGGTTTTATAATTCCTGTAAATCCAAAACACGCCTAAAAACCATGAAACTTGGCATGGTGTCATGACATGGCACCAACATGCCGCGGTAATTTTTTTGGCCGAATTAGGACAAGCTTTGGTGTAAGCTTCTTGCAAACTGGCGGGAATGTGTCACCTTCGTGTGCGAAACGAGATACGTACACTGCCTTCTCCCGCCTTAATTTTTTAACACATGTAGATTAGACCAAATAGAAGTATTGTGCTAATTTTTGGAATTATTCCGGGTTCGTTTGGCCTTTTTTATACATTAATTGAGTTTCTGCGCATTTAATGTGCATAATTCAAATTTGAACTACAAGCACATGCTCCAATGCACCAAAGTTGGTTGAAAAATCACATGTGTGTCCTTGGGTGAATATATAGGTCCCATGCAAGAAATAGGAATGAAATTCAAACATCGGGGCGTCATGGCTCGGCCGGAAAGATTGAGAAACTTGGTTTTTTAATTCCTGTAAATCCAAAACACGCCTGAAAATCATGAAACTTGGCATGGTGTCATGACATGGCACCAACATGCTGTGGTAATTTTTCTATCCGATTTGCGAAGGCGCACACATTAACAATCAACAAAGTCATTTTGGAATAAGTGTTGTCATGTTACAAATCGGAAACACAAGTATTATTGAAACCATGGGCGTTCTACTTAACATTTACGTGTCGCCATGCGTCACTTTTTTATTGGCTAGGAGGTGCCGTGCGGGGTAGCTATTTAAGTACGGAGGGCTCATCGGGAGGAGAGCCCTTTGACCGCCACCCACCATGCACCTCCATGCCAACGTCTCCATTAATGGTGCCCGAGCCCCGGTTCTACGACATGTCTATGTGTCTCACTGGACTAAGATTTATGAGAGAAAAATGAAAATCTGAAAAGAAAGTTTTGCACGGATCTTGATGTAAGATCTAACGGACCTATATAGCATCGACTGCGACTTATAGCAAGGATGATGAATATAAGGACGATGACAGTGGATAATAATTGTCTTACATATTTAGGAACATAATTTAAAAAAGCCACATGTGGCAACGCCCGAAATACACAAGGGAAAAAGAAGAAGGAAGACAACGATCTGCCTCACTGATCTCTATGTTGCTACAGGCCGCGGGAACTAGTCTCCGCCGCAAGAGGCGATGAGCTCTTTCTTGTCCTCAAGATGCTGCTTGAGAGCATCCACAGATTCCTCCACCAGCCTTCTGCGCTCAATGCGTAGCATGGCATTCTCGTCCATAAGTTTCAAATTTGAACTACAAGCACATGCTCCAGTGCACCAAAGTTTGTTGAAAAATCACATGTGTGTCCTTCGGTGAATTTATAGGTCCCATGCAAGAAATGGGAATGATATTCAAACATCTGGGCATCATGGCTTGGCCGGAAAGATTGAGAAACTTGGTTTTTTAATTCCTATAAATCCAAAACACGCCTGAAAATCATGAAACTTGGCATGGTGTCATGACATGGCACCAACATGTTGTGGTAATTTTTCTGTCCGATTTGTGAAGGCGCACATATTAACAATCAACAAAGTCATTTTGGAACAAGTGTTGTCATGTTACAAATCGGAAACACAAGTATTATTGAAACCATGGGTGTTCTACTTACCATTTACGTGTCGCCATGCGTCCCCTTTTTTATTGGCTAGGAGGTGTCGTGCGTGGTAGCTATTTGAGTACGGGAGGCGTGCGATCAGACCCCTGCGCGTGCTCATCGGGAGGAGAGCCCTTTGACCGCTACCCGCCACGCACCTTCCTACCAACGTCTCCATCAATGGAGCCCGAGCACCTGTTCTACGGCGTGGCGATGTGTCTCACTGGACTAAGATTTAAGAGAGAAAAATGAAAATCTGAAAAGAAAGTTTTGCACGAATCTTGATGTAAGATCTGACGGACCTATATAGCATCGACTGTGACTTATAGCAAGCATGATGAATATAAGGACGATGACAGTGGATAATAATTGTCTTACATATTTATGAACATAATTAAAAAAATCCACATGTGGCAACGCTCGAAATACACAAGGGCAAAAGAAGAAGGAAGACAACGATCTGCCTCACTGATCTCTACGTTGCTACAGGCCACGGGAACTAGTCTCCGTGGCGAGCGGCGATGAGCTCTTTCTTGTCCTCAAGATGCTGCTTGAGAGCATCCATGGATTCCTCCACCATCCTTCTGCGCTCGATGTGCAGCATGGCACTCTCGTCCATGAGTTTCTCGATGATGACGCCGGTCCTCTTCAACAAGGCAGTGGGCTCCTCCTCCTGCTCCACACTTCCGACGATCTTCGCCCTCAGCAGGTCGCGCTTGGCCCGGAGCTTCGCATTGCTCTCATTTAGTTGCCGGATGACGCTGGCAAAAGAGGCTTTCATGTTGTCCTGCAACCTCGCACAGCCTGATATCTAATCCATCTGGCTATGAACGATCACATGCTTGTGCCTGTAAGAGTCCTCACCTGCCCGCGAGACATTTTCCCAGGCTGCCATGGCGCGGGAGGACATCTCTGCTGCATTCGCAGCACGGCGGGACATCCCTTCTACTTCCGCGATGCGGCCGAACCAGTCTGCCGCATCGACGGTGCGGCGGGACCTGCGTGCTGCTTCGGCGCCGCCTGCGGGACCTCTGTGCTGCTACGGCCGCACGGCGGGACATGCTGGCTGTGTTCGCGGCGAGGCAGGGCATCTCTCGTGCTTCTGCTTCCATGCTCGCATCTCCCTGGTGGCAATCTCTCGGCCCAGAACTCACACTGGCCATGGCAGACGCAAAGGGAACGATGATGAATGACTTTGTTTTTGTGGATGAGGAGTTGAGGAGGAATGTGCAGTCATCTTGGAGTAGTAGTATTTATAACCGAGTAGTAATACGCTCCTAAGTGGGAAACCATTTAGGTTCTGATCGGTGTGAACAAGTTTGCAATTTGGAATATGATGGGACGCATGCTCAAAATTTACTAACGGTTATAAGTGCGGCACTATTCCCGGTAGGCGTAACATGGGCGTGTACGCCTTCTCGGCCGCGTACGTGGCGTTTGCACCATAGGGTGCACTGCAATAGGCAATGTCAGCACACGGCTTGTTCCAACAACCGTGCGCGCTCGTTATAACCATCGCGCACGCTTCTTTTAATTAGAATGTGTGTGCCCGTGTAGCGCACACACGTTGATTTATCTAACTGTTTTAGTTTGTTGTGGCTGATCGCAAACAGTTCATCCATGTGAAGTGTATTCCATCAATCGTAGACACTTTGATCTGGTTGACCCGTTTCTGTTATGCTTCCTAATCGCAAACAGTTAATCCTTCTGAAGCGTATGCCCTCAATCACACACACCTTGATCTAGCTGACCGTTTCTTTTGTGTTGCCTAATCACAAACAGTTCATCCGACTGAACTGTATGTTGTATATCGCACACGCCTTCATCTGGCTGCCCATTTCTTTTGTTCTCCCTCATTGCAAACAGTTCATTGGACTGAACCGTATGCCCTGCATCGCACATGCTACTAAAATCTGAACCGTGTTTGATGGCTCCACCATCGCAAATGTTTTGCACCTCTTTTGACGGTCCTTTTACACCACCGTTTGCGATTATTGCATCGCACATAGTTTCGTCGAAGGGTCTCTAATCGTAGGGTCACATTAGCAACATCCTGCAGTAGTGAAAAATGGTATTGCAATGCTTGAAAATGAGGCCTAGGGTCCGTACTTTCACTAGTGCAACCTCTCAATAGTGCTAATATAATTGGATCATATAACCGTCCCTCAACATGCAACGAAGAATCACTCCAAAGTTCCTATCTAGCGGAAAACATAAGACGAAATTGTTTGTAGGGTACGAAACCACCTCAAAGCTATTCTTTCCGATCAATCTATCCCAGAGTTCGTACTAAAATAACACGAAGCTATTCCTTCCAATCGATCTAACCAACAGTTTGTACTAAAATAACACCAAAGAAAATTTAGATTCATAATATTCAATTCAACACAAAGAACTTCAAAGAGTGACCCAAGATTTCTACCGGAGAAACAAAGGCAAGTACGTGCATCAACCCCTATGCATAGATTACCCCAATGTCACCTCGGGAATCCACGAGTTGAGTGCCAAAACATATACCAAGTGAATCAATACGTACCCCATTTTCACCACGAGTATTCAATTGCAAGACATATATCAAGTGTTCTCAAATCCATGAAAGTATTCAATCCGATAACAATGAAATCTCAAAGGGAAAAACTCAATTCCTCACAACAAGATAGAGAGGGGAAAACACCATATGATCAGACTATATTAACAAGCCCGCGATACATCAAGATCATGACATCTCAAGAACACGAGAGAGAGAGAGAGATTAAACACATAGCTACTCGTTCAAACCCTCAGCCCCGAGGGTGGACCACTCCCTCGTCATCGTGGTGGCCGTCGGGATGACGAAGATGGCCACCGGTGATGATTTCCCCCTTCGGCAGAGTGCCAGGACGGGGTCTAGATTGGTTTTCGGTGGCTATAGAGCCTTGTGGCGGCGGAACTTCTGTTTAGGGTTACCACGGATGGTTTCTCTATTTATAGGATTTTTTGGCGTTGGTTTCACGCTAAGATGGGCCTCGAGGTGAGCACAACCCACCGGGGCAAGCCAGGCCCACCAGGCGTGCCCTGGTGGGTTGTGCCCTCCTCATGGCTCTTCTGTCCCTCCCACGAAGCTTCGAGGGTCTATTTTGTTCCAAGAAAATCTTCAAAAAGTTTCAGCTCATTTGGAGAACTTTCATTTCTACACAAAAAACAACACCACGGTAGTTCTGCTGAAAACAACGTTAGTCCAAGTTAGTTCCATGCAAATCATACCAAAACCATATAAAATTGTTGTAAACATGGCATGAATACTTCATAAATTATAGATACGTTGGAGACGTATGATCTTGTCGTAGTGATGGAGTGCAGACTCCGAGGGGAGGAGGGGCCATCTACTAGGAGCCAGCCTCCACTAAAGCCACATTCTAAGGGGGCACCGCCTTCTAGGAGCCAGCCGCTGGGGGCCCAGCCGGCCCAAGGAACCGGCAGCATGTCCGAAAGGTGCGAGGGGCTTTGCTGGCCCCGATGTCTTGAAATGCTATGGGGTGTGGATGAGGCTACCTGTGGTCAATCCCTTCGACGGTAGTCCTCGAAGCTGGTGAGGCACCGCGGCTCAAGCCGGACTGCTGATACGTCCATTTTGAATCATTCTTTTATATCTATATTTATTGCATTATGGCCTATTATTACACATTATGTCACAATACGTATACCTATTCTCTCTTATTTTAAAAGGTTTACATGAATAGGGAGAATGCCGGCAGCTGGAATTCTGGGCTGGAAAAGGAGCAAATATTAGAGACCTATTCTGCACAACTCCAAAAGTCCTGAAACTTCATGGGAGTAAGTTTCAGAATATATAAAAAATATTGGGTGAAAGAAGTACCAGAGGGGGGCCACCCACCATCCACTGGGGTGGGGGCGCGCCACCTGCCTCGTGGGCCCCCTGGCAGCCCTCTGATGCCCATCTTTGGCTATATGGAGTCTTCCATCAAGGAAAAAATAATAAGCAAGCTCACAGGATGAAACTCCACTGCCACGAGGCGGAACCTTGGCGGAACCAATCTAGGGCTCTAGCGGAGCTGTTTTGCCGGGGAAACTTCCCTCCGGGAGGGGGAAATCATCACCAATGATCCTCTCATCGGGAGGGGGTCAATCTCCATCAACATCTTCACCAGCATCATCTCATCTCAAACCCTAGTTCATCTCTTGTATCCAATCTTTGTCCCAAAGCCTCAGATTGGTACATGTGGGTTGCTAGTAGTGTTGATTACTCCTTGTAGTTCATGCTAGTTGGTTTACTTGGTGGAAGATCATATGTTCACATCCATTATGCATATTAATACCCCTCTGATTATGAACATGAATATGATTTGTGAGTAGTTACGTTTGTTCCTGAGGACGTGGGAAAAGTCTTGCTATAAATAGTCATGTGAATTTGGTATTCGTTCGATTTTTGATGAGATGTATGTTGTCTTTCCTCTAGTGGTTTCATGTGAACGTCGACTACATGACACTTCACCATTGTTTGGTCCTAGAGGAAGGCATTGGGAGGTAATAAGTAGATGATGGGTTGCTAGAGTGATAGAAGCTTAAACCCTAGTTTATGCGTTGCTTTGTAAGGGGCTGATTTGGATCCATATGTTTCATGTTATGGTTAGGTTTACCTTAATACTTCTTTTGTAGTTGCGGATGCTTGAAATAGGGGTTAATCATAAGTGGGATGCTTGTCCAAGGAAGGATAGTACCCAAGCACCGGTCCACCCACATATCAAATTATCAATGTACCGAACGCGAATCATATGAACGTCATGAAAACTAGCTTGACGATAATTCCCATGTGTCCTCGGGAGTGCTTTCCTTTATATAAGAGTTTGTCCAGGCTTGTCCTTTGCTGTAAAAAGGAAGTGGCCATCTTGCTGCACCTTATTTACTTTTATTACTTGTTACCCGTTACAAATTACCTTATCACAAAACAATCTGTTGATAATTTCAGTGCTTGCAGAGAATACCTAGCTGAAAACCGCTTACCATTTCCTTCTGCTCCTCGTTGGGTTCGACACTCTTACTTATATAAAAGGCTACGATAGATCCCCTACACTTTTGGGTCATCAAGACTATTTTATGGCACCGTTGCCGGGGAGTGAAGCGCCTTTGCCAGGTGGAATTTGGTAAGGAAACATTTATATAGTGTGCTGAAATTTACTGTTACTTGTTACTATGTAACATAATCCTTTGAGGGCTTGTTCGGGGTATCTTCACCCCGACCAGTAGAGCAAAGAGTTTCTCCTCAACCTACTAAACCTACTGAAAATGTTTACTTTGAAATTCCTTCGGGTATGATAGAGAAACTGCTAGCTAATCCTTTTACAGGAGATGGAACATTACATCCCGATTTGCACCTAATCTATGTGCATAAAGTTTGTGGATTATTTAAGCTTGGAGCTATACCCGAGGATGTTATCAAGAAGAAGGTCTTCCCTTTATCTTTGAAGGGAAAGGCATTGACATGGTTTGGGCTATGTGATGATATGGGATCATGGAACTACAACCGATTGAAATTGGAATTTCATCAGAAGTTTTATCCTATGCATCTTGTTCATTGTGATCTGATATGTCTCTGTCGTATCTACTTTTCCAAACACTTTTTTCCCTTATTTTGGACTCTAACTTGTATGATTTGAATGGAACTAACCCGGACTGACGCTGTTTTCAGCAGAATTGCCATGATGTTGTTTTATGTGCAGAAAACAAAAGTTCTTGGAATGACCTGAAACTCCACGGAATATCTTACAATAAATAATAAAAAAATCCTCGCCAAAGATGAAGACCAGGGGTGCCACACCCTGGCCATGAGGGTGGGGGGCGCCCCCCCTAGGACGCGTCCCCTACCTCGTGGGCCCCCTGGAGACCTCCCGACTCCAACTCCAACTCTATATAACTGCTTTCGGGGAGAAAAATAGGAGAGAATATTTCATCGCTTTTTACAATACGAAGCCGCCGCCAAGCCCTAAAACCTCTCGGGAGGGCTGATCTGGAGTCCGTTCGGGGCTCCGGAGAGGGGGATTCGTCGCCGTCGTCATCATCAACCATCCTACATCACCAATTTCATGAAGCTCACCGCCGTGCGTGAGTAATTCCATCTGAGGCTTGTTGGACGGTGATGGGTTGGATGAGATTTATCATGTAATCGAGTTAGTTTTGTTACAGTTTGATCCCTAGTATCCACTATGTTCTGAGATTGATGTTGCTATGACTTTGCTATGCTTAATGCTTGTCACTAGGGCCCGAGTGCCATGATTTCAGATCTGAACCTATTATGTTTTCATCAATATATGAGAGTTCTTGATCCTATCTTGCAAGTCTATAGTCACCTATTATGTGTTATGATCTGTTAACCTCAAAGTGACAATAATCGGGATACTTACCGGTGATGACCATAGTTTGAGGAGTTCATGTATTCACTATGTGCTAATGCTTTGTTCCGGTTCTCTATTAAAAGGAGGCCTTAATATCCCTTAGTTTCCATTAGGACCCCGCTGCCACGGGAGGGTAGGACAAAAGATGTCATGCAAGTTCTTTTCCATAAGCACGTATGACTATATTCGGAATGCATGCCTACATTACATTGACGAATTGGAACTAGTTCTGTGTCACCCTATGTTATGACTGTTACATGATGAACCGCATCCGGCATAATTATCCATCACTGGTCCGATGCCTACGAGCTTTCCATATACTGGTTTACGCTTATTTACTTTCTCATTGCTATTGTTACAATCACTACATAATACTAAAAATATTACTTTTCTTTCATTACTCTTTTGTTACCGTTACCATCACTATCATATTACTTTGCTACTAAACACTTTGCTGCAGATACTAAGTTTCCAGGTGTGGTTGAATTGACAACTCAGCTGCTAATACTTGAGAATAATCTTTGGCTCCCCTTGTGTCGAATCAATAAATTTGGGTTGAATACCCTACCCTCGAAAGAGGTTGCAATCCCCTATACTTGTGGGTTATCAAGACAAATTTCTCGCGCCGTTGCCGGGAAGCATAGCTCTATTCTTTGAGTCACTTGGGATTTATATCTGCTGGACACTATGAAGAACTTGAAAGACGCTAAGACAACAATTTATCCCTCAACTACAAGGGGAGGTAAGGAACTGCCATCTAGCTCTGCACTTGATTGACCTTCTATTATGAGTAAGCTTGCAACACCTAAACCTGCTTCTGCTATTCGTTCTGATATGTCGCATGTTATTGATGATGCTACTTCTGTTATACATGATACTTATGACGAAACTACCTCTATGCCTGATACTACTATGCCACTTGGTGATTTTCTCGAGGAACGACTTGCTAGGGCTAGAGTGATTGAAAATATTGAATCTGATTATGATGATGAAAGTGATGATCAAGAATCACTTGTTATTCCTGAGGGTTATTTATTTATTCAAGAAGCTTCTTTAGCTATTTTAGCTTGCAAAGATAGATATGAACTCAAAAGGTTATTAGCTAAATGGAATGAGCAATCTCTAAATGCTAGGATGAAACCTGACCCTCCTTTTGCTACTTCACCTATCTTTGTTACTGATAAGGATTATGAATTCTCTGTTGATCCTGATATAATTACTTTGGTTGAATCTGATCCTTTTCATGGCTATGAATCTGAAACTGTTGTGGCACATCTTACTGAATTAAATGATATAGCCACCCTGTTCACTAATGATGAGAGATCTCGCTACTTTTATATCCTTAAAATATTTCTGTTCTCATTAAAGGGTGATGCTAAGATATGGTTCAATTCTCTTGATCCTGGTTGTGTACATAGTCCCCAGGATATGATTTACTACTTCTCTGCTAAATATTTCCCTGCTCATAAGAAACAAGCTGCTTTAAAGGAAATATACAACTTCGTGCAAATTAAAGAAGAGAGTCTCCCACAAGCTTGGGGGAGGCTTCTCAAGTTACTTAATGCTTTGCCTGATCATCCTCTTAAGAAAAATGAAATACTTGATATCTTTTATAATGGACTAATCGATGCTTCCAGAGATTACCTGGATAGTTGTGTTGGTTCTCTTTTCAGGGAAAGAACACCGGATGAAGCTGAAATCTTATTGAATAATATGTTGACAAATGAAAATAATTGGGCACCTCCTGAGCTAGCTCCTGCTCCAATTAATGATCCTATTCCTAAACCAACTCCGAAGAAGAGAGGTATTCTATTTCTCAGTCCCTAACATATGCAAGAGGCAAAGAAATCTATGAAAGAAAAAGGTATTAAAGCTGAAGATGTTAAGAATTTACCTCCTATTGAAGAAATACATGGTCTTAATTTACCGCCTGTCGAAGAAACATATGATATTAATCCTTTATTTATTGAAGAACCTCCTAACCTCGATAACCCGACACAGGTAGTAAAGGTAAATTCTCGTGATAGATATGATAAAGCTGAAATCCCTCCTGCTAAAATTGCTAGTCAATGCTTGGATGAGTTTGATAATTTTATGTTTAAGCAAGAAGACTTCAATGCTTATTTTGGTAGACAATTAAAACAAGATGCTGATATGATTAAATACTTGGGTGATTATACGGCTAATATTAGAGGTGAACTTAAACTTGTTAGCAAACATGCTTCTATGGTTACCACTCAAGTAGAACAAGTACTTAAAGCTCAAAAGGAATTGCTCAATGAGATGAATAGTAAGAAAAATGATTGTGCTGTTAAAGTGGCTACTAGAACTGGTAGAATGACTCAGGAACGTTTGTATCCTGAAGGCCACCCTAAGAGAATTGAGCAAGATTCTCAGAGAAATAATATTGATGCACCTAGTTCTTCTAAAAAGAAGAAAAAGAAAAATGATAGAACTGTGCAAACTTCTAGTGAACCTATTGCTGAACCACCTGATAATCCAAATGATATCTCTATGTCTGATGCTGAAACACAATCTGGCAATGAACATGAACCTAATGAAAATGCTCAACCTAGTAATGATAATGATGTAGAAACTGAACCTGCTGTTGATCTTGATAACTCACAATCAAAGAATCAACGTTATGATAAGAAAGACTTTGTTGCTAGGAAACATGGTAAAGAAAGAGAACCTTGGGTTCAGAAACCCATGCCTTTTCCTCCCAAACCATCCAAGAAAAAGGATGATGAGGATTTTGAGCGCTTTGCTGAAATGATTAGACCTATCTTTTTGCGTATGCGATTAACTGATATGATCAAAATGAATCCTTATGCTAAGTACATGAAAGATATTGTTACAAATAAAAGAAAGATACCAGAAGCTGAAATTTCCACCATGCTTGCTAATTATACCTTTAAGGGTGGAATACCAAAGAAACTTGGAGATCCAGGAGTACCTACTATACCATGATCCATTGAAAGAAACTATGTTAAAACTGCTTTATGTAATCTTGGAGCCGGTGTTAGTGTTATGCCTCTCTCTTTATATCGTAGACTTGATTTGAATAAGTTGACACCTACTGAAATATCTTTGCAAATGGCTGATAAATCAACTGCTATAGCTGTCGGTATATGTGTGGATGTGCCTGTTGTGGTTGCAAACGTTACTATTTTAACGGACTTTGTTATTCTTGATATTCCCGAGGACGATAGTATGTCTATTATTCTTGGAAGACCTTTTTTGAATACTGCAGGGGCTGTTGTTGATTGCACTAAAGGCAATGTCACTTTTCATGTTAATGGTAATGAGCATACGGTACACTTTCTGAGGAAACAACCTCAAGTTCATAGTATCAATTCTATCGGAAAAATTCCATCGATTATATTTGGAGGTTTTGAATTTCCTCTTCCTACTGTCAAGAAGAAATATGATATATTTATTATTGGGGATGTGCATATCCCCGTTGAGGTAACCTAGTGTTATTCGAAATTTCTCCGGTTTCATGTTAATCGGAATGAGTTCGTTAACAAGACTTGATCAACCTTGTTAGTGGATTCCTTTTGAAGAGCATGAGATGGATGAAACTAGAAGCACAACCTTCTGTACCCTCTCTATACTTTCTGTTATTTAGTTGAAATAAAATTAAAATAAATAATTTTCTGTCTGTTATCTGATTATCCGTGCAATATAAAAATACCTCGAAAATAAAAGTTCTCCAAATGCCCTGAAAATTAAATATGATTTCTTCTAGAATATTTGAGGATTTATGGAACAAAGAACACACCAGGGAGGTTCGGGCGTGTGAATGGCCTTCCGAGGATTTCTTGAGAGCAACCGAGATTTATGGAGATTTTCATGAATTGGCTCATAATGCAGGCCTCACCACTTTCCTCCATGACCAATGCGATCAGTATCTCTTACTCACAAATAGCTTTGTGCAAAACTTTCATTTTCATTCTAGGAACTCACCACCTACGGTGCACTTTCATTTATATGATGAGCATAAGGAGATGTCACTTTATGATTTCTGTCAGATTTGTTTAGTCCCTTTGGGGGGCAAGACAGAAGAACCCCATCATGATGATGTGGAGGGGTTTATTGATACTATCACTCTAGGAAAAACTAGGAAGGTTTCCGATGCACGAATCACTACCATACATTTTCCTGTTTTACGTTACTTTGCATTATTTGCTAGTAGTTGCTTAATTGGACGCGGAAACTGTGGAAACCATAGTATCCCTGATATAATTATTTTGCTCCACGGTTTATACAGTGATAACACTTTTAGTATGGGCAGTATTATTGCTAAACGGTTAAGTCTGAACTGTACAAAGTGCCCCATCTTTGGAGGCATCTATGCTACACGCCTAGCTGCACATTTTAACATACCTATTAGGCATGCTGATAAGGAAGAAAAAGTGTTGCCTTGTGTTTATCTAGATTATAAAAGTATGGTGGCACATGATTTTATTATTAAGAATAGGGCAGGAGAGCTTAAATATCAATTGTTCTTTAATAAACTTCATCCTGAGACTATTACCATGCCTGCTCCTTCTTTGTTTGATTTGACTGTAGGCACGTACCTTGTTCCGTTGATGGCTATCCATGCCAACCAGAACCCTGCACCAGCCGAGGAGCCAGAATCGGAACCACAATTTGATCCTTCATGACAGTCTAACTATCAGTGGGATCCGGAGATGATTGCCAGCCAGTGGCAACCGGAGCCTTCTTCTTCCTCATCACAGTACGACCCCAACAACTATTATTATGGATATCAGCCAAGCCAGCTGTGGCCATAGACCAACTTATGCCAAAATCCTAAGCTTGGGGGAGTACGTATTTCTCACCGACATTACATTATGTTCACACACACTCATTGCTAGATGTCGGTGCTCATACTTTTTCATTGTATCATCCATGCTAGTTTATTTTCCTTTTTTATGCTTTCTTCTTGTGTGTTTAATAAACCTTAAGAAAAACCAAAAAAATTAGTTGTAGCTTTTAATTAATTTAATTTCCCTGCTTGTAGTAGTTACTAAAAAGAAAACCCAAAAATATTTCTCGTTCTTCTTTTGCTTGTTGGGAGCTTTCCCGTGTAAATAGTTTTATTTCTTTTCTTTGGGGGTCGATAGGAGAAGACCATAATTAAATTGTTGAAGTGGCTCTTATATGTGTTATTGTTGATTTAACCAAGAGCCCATATTGCTTTGTCTTCTCCTGTTTATTGAATGCTCGCAGATTCCAGCTTAGTCCAATGCACGTGCACTCTCACTATTATTCACATCGTTCGGTCGTGCAAGTGAAAGGCAATTATGATGATATATGATGGACTGACTGAGATGAGAAAAGCTGGTATGAACTCGACCTCTTTTGTTTTTGTAAATATGATGAGTTCATCGTTCTTGATTCAGCTTGTTATGAATAAACATGTTTGCAATGACAATTAGAGATCATAGTTGCTTATGCCATGCTTGATTAGCTATGAGTTATAATGGTTTACCTTGCGTGCCAACATGCTATTGAGATGGTTATGATGTGGTATGATGGGTGGTATCCTCCTTTGAATGATTTAAGTGACTTGACCTGGCACATGTTCACGCATGTAGTTGAAACAAATCAACATAGCCTTCACGATATTTATGTTCATTGTGAATTATATCCTACTCATGCTTGCATCCAATGTTTATTAATATTAATGCATGTACATGGTTGTTGTTGCTCTCTAGTTGGTCGCTTCCCAGTCTTTTGCTAGCGTTCACCTGTACTAAGCGGGAATACTGCTTGTGCATCCAATCCCTTAAACCCCAAAGTTATTCCAGATGAGTCCACTATACCTTCCTATATGTGGTATCTACCTGCCATGCCAAGTAAATTTGTATGTGCCAAACTCTAAACCTTCAAATAATCATCCTGTTATGTATGCTCGAATAGCTCATGTATCAACTAGGTCTGCCTGTATCTTCCATGCTAGGCGGGTTATTCTCAAGAGGAGTGGACTCCGCTCCTCACACACAAGAAAATGGCTGGTCACCGGGATGCCTAGTCCCATGCTTTATGCAAACTAAATCAAAAATAATTGCAAAACAAAACTCCCCCTGGGACCTGATGTATGTTGGAGGCACTCGTTGTTTCGAGCAAGCCAATGTTTGATGTTTGTTGGTGGAGGGGGAGTATAAACTTTACCATTCTATTTGGGAACCGCCTATAATGTGTGTACCATGGAAGATATCGCCATCTCTTGGTTGTTATGTTGAGAATGAAAGTATACCGCTCAAAATATTATTCACCTCTATTTCAAAACCGAGCTCTGGCACCTCTACAAATCCCTACTTCCCTCTGCGAAGGGCCTATCCATTTAATTTTATGTTGAGTCATCACCCTCTTATTAAAAGCACCAGTCGGAGAGCACCGATGTCATTTGCATTCATTACTGTTTATTTATATTGGGTGTGACTATGATTGGATCTCTTTTACCATGAATTACAATGTCTAGTCAGTCCTTGATCTTTAAAGGTGCTCTGCATTTATGTTTTGCGGTCTCAGAAAGGGCTAGCGAGATACCATCTTGTTATATCGTATTATGATTGTTTTGAGAAAGTGTTGTCACCCGAGATTTATTATTATGGCTTGCTAGTTGATTATGCTATTGATATGGGTAATCATGAGACCTGAGAATTATTGCAAATATGGTTAGTTATAATCTTTCCTGAAAACTTGAATGCTAGCTTGACATATTTACAACAACAAGAGCAAACAGAGTTTGTAAAAGTTTTTCTTTATTTCTTTTAGTTTGTCAACTGAATTGCTTGAGGACAAGCAAGGGTTTAAGCTTGGGGGAGTTGATACGTCTCCGTCGTATCTACTTTTCCAAACACTTTTGCCCTTGTTTTGGACTCTAACTTGTATGATTTGAATGGAACTAACCCGGACTGACGCTGTTTTCAGCAGAATTGCCATGATGTTGTTTTATGTGCAAAAAACAAAAGTTCTCGGAATGACCTGAAAATCCACGGAATATCTTACAATAAATAATAAAAAAATCCTCGCCAAAGATGAAGACCAAGGGGCCCACACCCTTGCCACGAGGGTGGGGGTGCCCCCCCTAGGGAGCGCCCCCTACCTCGTGGGCCCCCTGGAGACCTCCCGACTCCAACTCCAACTCTATATAACTGCTTTTGGGGAGAGAAAAATAGGAGAGAAGATTTCATCGCGTTTTACGATACGGAGCCGCCGCCAATCCCTAAAACCTCTCGAGAGGGCTCATCTGGAGTCCGTTCGGGGCTCCGGAGAGGGGGATTCGTCGCGGTCGTCATCATCAACCATCCTCCATCACCAATTTCATGATGCTCACCGCCGTGCGTGAGTAATTCCGTCATAGGCTTGCTGGACGGTGATGGGTTGGATGAGATTTATCATGTAATCGAGTTAGTTTTGTTAGGGTTTGATCCCTAGTATCCACTATGTTCTGAGATTGATGTTGCTATGACTTTGCTATGCTAAATGCTTGTCACTAGGTGAAAGTGCTAGTGATCGACTAGAGGGGGGGTGAATAGGCAATTTTTATGAAAGTCTTCAAAACATGGAAGTTTCGAAGACAAACGATATAAATAAACCTATTACCATGCAGCGGAAGGTAGACTACACTAAGCAAGCCATAGTGAAGTATTTAATGAAGTGAAAGCACAATGACTAATAGCAGCTAGGCAGTATAGATCAAGTAGGAAGATAGTGTGAAGCCAATCAGAACAATCAGTTACTCAGTGAAGACAAAAGATAATGCAATCATACAATGCCTTCACCAGGGCCAACAGTAAGTAAAGGAATGGGAAGGACGAAACCAGTGACTCGTTGAAGACAATGATTTGTTGGACCAGTTTCAGTTGCTGTGACAACTGTACGTCTGGTTAGGGAGGCTGAGATTCAACTCAGAAGACCGCGTCTTCACCTTATTCCCCTTGAGCTAAGGACACCCAGTCCTCGCCCAATCACTCTGGTAAGTCTTCAAGGTAGACTCCCAAACCTTCACAGACTTCGTTCACCGGCGATCCACAATGACTCTTGGATGCTCAGAACACGACGCCTAACCGGCTGGAGGATTCACAGTCCTCAAGTGTAATAAGTCTTCAGATCACATAGACAGGAAGACTTCAGTGATGCCTAACACTCTTTGGCTCTGGGTGGTTAGGGCTTTATCCTCGCAAGGAATTCTCTCTCAAAGGCTTCGAGGTGGGTTGCTCTCAAACGACAAAAGCCGTACACTAACTCTAAGCAGTCAACCGTTTATGGTTGTAGGGGGTGGGCTATTTATAGCCACTAGGCAACCCGACCTGATTTGTCCGAAATGACCTTGGGTCACCAAGGAACTGACACGTGTTCCAACGGTCAGATTTCAAACACACGCGGCAACTTTACTTGGGCTACAAGCAAAGCTGACTCATCCAGCTCTGGATAAGATTTGCTCTCGTTGTCTTCACTCGAAGACATAGGATTTTGGTTGAGCATCACTTCAGTCACTCTGACTTTGTTCACTTGGACCCCACTTAACAGTACGGTGGTTCCTATGACTCAACAAAGAAGAAAAGGAGACAACGAAACAACTAAGTCTTCGCGCCCCATAGTCTTCATGCAATGTCTTCTCTTGTCATAGTCTTCAATGTGATTATCTGCACATACCACCATTGTCCTAAATGTCTTCATACATTTTTAGGGGTCATCTCCAGTAGATAAAACGAATCAATGAGGGACTACTACCTATGTTATCCTGCAATTCTCACAAACACATTAGTCCCTCAACCAGGTTTGTCGTCAATACTCTAAAACCAACTAGGGGTGGCACTACATGCACTTACAATCTCCCCCTTTTTGGTGATTGATGACAAACTGGTTGAAGTTTTCAACGGGGATAAAAGTATGTGAAATGTAAAGGATTTAGGTATTGTCTTCATAAGTGGCAAAGGCTCCCCCTGAAGATGTGCATATAAGTAATTTGCTTTTGGAATCCAAATGCACATGGCAGGTTGTACTTGTGGAGATCCTCTTCAACTTATGATGAAATTGGCTTCTGAACTTGAGGCATTGGCTTCTGAACCTGAGGCCTACGCTCGACGTGATAGTCAAATTGGGGACCAGCAGCAGGTGGAGGAACAAGAAGAGGCCATTTGACAGTGATAAGCTGGCCATAGTTGTATCCTTGCTTGATAGTATGTGGCCTTGGTGGCGGAATAGGAGCAGTGATATCAACAGAGGCGTCAGGCTGCACATCTGTTGCAGGTGCATCATTAGCTTCATTGGCTTCTGGCACAGTGTTTGGTGCAGGCTCCATATTGTCTTCAGCCATGACCACGTCATTGGCTTTAGTGGTGTTAGTGGTGGCAGCCTCGGGATTCTCAACCTCCACTTGAGGAGCTGGAGGGTCGGGCACCGACACGTTCACTTCAGGAACAGCTTCTTCAGTGATGGGGGAAGTAGGGACACGTTCTTCTTCTTGTTTTTCTTCGGCTGATGCAGCCGGATTGTCTTCAGCAACTTTAGCTTCAGACTCGGAGACATTCACAGTAGGAGTGGCTTCTGGGAACACCTGACGTGCAATAGATTGGTGGTGCACTTCTCCTTCTGGAACGCTCGAAAGAGGGACTTGGGGCCTTGGTCCTTTGCGAAGCCTACGTAATGCTGGCAACGCCTATGGAGATGGAGTTGGCTGGGCCTCAAAGTCATCTTCTTCTTCTTGCACTGGTGGGGTGACTTGTTGTTGGGGAGTACTCGGGGTGTCTTGTTGTTGTGGGTCATCAGCCCATGATGCATCCTGAGAAATTGGCGTCAGAGGACGACCAATGCTGATGAGTTCGCTGTTCGTGAGAACAGGCGATGATACCAAGTTGTGCTCGATCTGAGGAAGAACTACATCATCTTCAACATTGTCATGGTGACCAATGTCTTCGGTAGCGGTGGGGTCAACTGTTGGAATGTCTTCAGCTTCAGGAGCCTCTATGGAAGCAGGCTCATGAACTACCATCCGTCGTTCTTGATGCGAAGAGTCAAGACGAGCAACCGAGATGGGCTCGACAACAAGGGACTCTGTGGGAGCAGCCCGATCTTTCTTGGTTTTGCACTTCTTCTTGGAGGGAGCGACATCAGAAGCTTCAGGATTTTTCCTCTTTCTGGCTTCAGCCTCGGCAGCCCTTGTCTTCTTCATTTCTGAAACGGTTGACTTGACCTTTGGCTTCGAGCCGGGCATGCTGCTTGGGAAGACAATGCGAGGTTCTTCATGCCTTGAAGGTGCAGATTTGTTAGTCGATGGCTTCTTCTTCTTTGTAGCCATTCTGGGGTCGATGCTAGGACGCCCAAGAGCCTTGCGCTTCTCAGCTTCATTGTAGGCTTGCACGCACTTGTCAGCCAGACTCTTCATGCGCTCATGAGAACCTTTAGCTTCTTCTCGTTTCTTGAGAAAAGCTTCCTTGAGCTCGTGCAGCATAACCTTGAAGTTTTTGACATCTTGCACACTAAGCTTTGCCATGTGCTTCTTAAACTGAGCTTTCTCATAGTCGATCTTGTGCTTCAGTTCAACGATGCGCTGAGCTAGAGCTAGCTCAGAAGCAATGGCACCAGTGAAAGAGACGCTGAGGCCAATTGGAATTTGTAGATCTTCAAAGCTGAGATTGGGGGTTTCAAACCACTCATCAATGAAGTTGTGGATGATTGCCACGTCAAAGAGAGGCAAATCATTGAAGATTTCTGCTTCTTCCTTGCTCTTAATCAGTTGCTCAAGAGCGTCATCTGCAAGATCTTCATCACTGGACAGATCAATGTGTTCGTCTCGTAGAATGGCAGCAGGGGTCAATGCCTGATCAGTATTCTTTTTCATCTCCGTCTTCTTGGAGATACGTGATAGATCTTCAGATTGCACACTGTCTTCAGGAGGTGCAGTAGCCAGTGGCTTCGCACGTGAACCTTTTGGAGGAGCAGCTGACTTTGAAGCTTTAGCCTTCTTTTGCTTCTGCGGCTTTGGAGTAGGAGCTGGGGCTTCATCAGTGTCGGCATCATCATCAGAATGATCCACTTTGGCACCTAGAACAGAAATGTGAGTGATAAGGCCATCAAGGTTGTAGAAAGGTCCGATGATATTGGGTTCAGCATCGCGTGTGCCGTCAGCCCGGGGAGCATAAGGACCAGGGTTGAAGTCTACTCCCAATGACTTCTTGTTTTCCTTGGCCGATGCCTTTGCGTGCTGGAAGTTGCGCTTGAAGAGATTATCGTCACGACACCAGAGCAGTGATGATGGGTCGGCATTTTCAGGCTGTGGTCCACGGACCATACAGGGATAGAAACCCTGAGCAATAGCTTCAGCTCTAGTCTTGGGTGGAAGGCTTCGGAAGAGAATGTCACCCCAAGGACTCTTGATGGCATTCTTCTCAGCATACTCCTGGGTCACAAACTTGTATTTAAACCATTGTTCGGCCCAATATCTTTGAATCCATTGGATTCATGTCTTACGCTGATTGTAATCCTCTTCTGGATCTATCTTGTACAGCTCTGAGAGGTCATTAGGAAAATCTCTTGATGTTCCCCCTCGACACTGTCTGCCACCCTTCCTTGCTGATTTCTCTGTAGCCATGAACTTCAAACTGAATGGCTTCAACACGTTCAAAGGCTTCAAAGGCTTCCGCTTGCTGGTCAAACAGGAACTGGCTTCGGGAGAGTTAATGTGATGCTGTAAGAATTCTGCAAATGAATGCAGACTATGAGAACCAAGGGATTCTCCCACGGACATGTACCTGTGATAGCATTAGAGATGCGAGGGAAGGGGAGAGGTCATATGCATTCTCAGAAGATTTTGAAGATAAATTAGTTTGAAGACATTAACCTCATGGTGCGAAGACATTCACTTATGTGTTTGAAGTTGGTTCTAGATTTGTACGAATCCAGGAATAGGTACAGGTGAGGAATCTAACTCGTTATGAAGCTTAAGTGAATATACTAGGCATTATATGAGATGCAGACAGGATAGATCTAACATTGAGTAGGCAGAAACCACTTTCGGTAAACAGGATGAATCTTTTAGGATCAAAAAGATGGTAAAAAGAGAGTTTTATTTACCACACGATGAACTGCTAGATGGGAAGAGGAGGAGATCGAGCAGTTCAATCCACCATGCCCTAACTTGGCGACGGAGGATACCTACGGCGGCGGCGGAGAGGACGATGACCGCGGCCGGCGTGAGGACGGTGTCGGTGAAGTCGCGGCAGCTAAGCACTTCGTCGCCGGCGTCATCGAGAGCTAGCGGTGGCGCTAGAGTTTTGACTAGGTGGAGAGGTGGAAGAAGGTTTTCTTGACCGCAGGGTACATGTATTTATAAGGAAGTATGCGGCACAGCGTAATTCGCAGGTGCCCTGGCGGTTCACATCTGAGGGACACGTGGCAAGCATGCAACATACTCGGAGTTGTCCCACGTTCCCACACCCGCCTGAACTGTCGGATGGTCGTTTCGGCTTCTCCGGATTTCAAGCAATAAGGATAGAGCATTTAAAACAGACTTAATGTTTGTCTCTGTATCTTCTGCTGACAAGGACGCGGAGAAGACATTCGACAATTTCAATAGAATGCATATGATTTGGACAGATAGAGTTTGAGATAGAAAGCATAGAGAGATTAGGGTCCGATCACATTCACTTAGTTCAATAGATTCAACAAGGAAGACGTAGCTATAAGTGAATGCTGTAGAGGACAGAACACTAATATGTATATATCAGAAGACAATCAAATCAACATAGTGAAGATAATCATGAAGACAAGTTGAAATTGAAGACAAACCAAATGTGAAGACATAGCAAATGTAACGCCATGAGTAAAACACTTCAAACAGAAGAATTTGGTGGTGGTGTTACCCACCGTATAGGAAGTATTAGACCCAGACACGATGCACAATTATCGTGGCGCTCCGAAGTCAAATTCCACGTTAATGTATTCACACTCAGAATGTAAGTCTTCATTGATTGAAGATATACTTTACTTCGTGTGTTGCACATCTATGTCATCAACATGCTTAAGTGTTAGGATGTGTGCCTGATCACAGGACATTTGAGGATTCCAAGATATTTAACTCACACCATAACTTGCAAAACCTCTTCTCATCCAAGGGCTTGGTGAAGATATCTGCCAATTGCTCTTAAGTGTTGACGTGTATGATATCAATATCTTCCTTCATAACATTATCTCTGATAAAGTGATGACGAATTTCAATGTGCTTTGTCTTCGAGTGCTGAACTGGGTTGTTGGCAATCTTGATGGCGCTTTCGTTGTCGCAGTAGAGTGGCACTTGCTTCAGATGAATGCCATAGTCTTTGAGTGTTTGCTTCATCCATAGAAGCTAAGCGCAGCAAGATCCAGCAGCAATGTATTCAGATTCAGCAGTGGAGAGAGATACACAGTTCTGCTTCTTTGAAGACCAACATACAAGTGATCGTCCCAGAAAATGACATGTGCCTGATGTAGACTTGCGATCCACCTTGTCACCAGCATAATCAGCATCCGAGAATCCAACTAGATCAAACTCTGAGCCCTTTGGATACCATAATCCTAGTGTTGTGGTGTGAGCCAAATATCTGAGAATTCGCTTCACGGCTACGTGATGCGATTCCTTTGGTGCCGCTTGGTACCGGGCACACATGCAAACACTAAGCATGATATTTGGCCTATATGCACATAAATAAAGCAAGGAACCAATCATGGAGAGGTATACCTTTTGATCGAACTCTTTACCATTGTCGTCGGGACCCAAATGATGTTTGGCTAGCATTGGCGTCGTGAAGCCTTTGCAATCTTGCATCCCAAATTTCTTCAGGAAATCTTTGAGGTATTTCTCTCGAGATATAAAGATGTCGTTGCGTTGCTGACGTATTTGAAGACCAAGGAAGAACTTCAGCTCACCCATCATGGACATCCGATATTGCTCTTGCATCATATATCCAAACTCTTCACTGTATTTCTGATTGGTGTAGCCGAATATAATGTCATCCACATATATTTGGCACACAAACAGTTCACCATCATATATCTTCGTGAAGAGAGTGGGTTCGAGGGAACCAGGTTTGAAGCCTTTGCTCTTTAGGA